>NC_045558.1:135847453-135884953 GCF_009769535.1 Thamnophis elegans
CTTTTCCATAAAAGTAATATCAGGCATGTTGTGGGCCAGATGTCAATCGATACTACTATTATTTCCATTTTTATCCATCTTGGTGAATCAACTCTCAAGAATGAATAATTGATCAATAGCAAACCTGAACAAACAATATGTAAAAATAATATTGATGAGTTAAAAACCAATCTAATAAGAAAAGAACATCCCACAGGCTTGATCTATTTCTTCTGCCTGTTTCTTTCCTTTGATTCAACTCAAATTGTCTTACAAATTGATGCCTCATCATTTGGTTTTCACTCACGTTTTTGGGGAGAAAATGTGGAGGGAAAAAATATCCTGAATTCAGATTTGATCTTCTTTTTCATGTTCTACCTCAAAATATCTCCTTCCAAACTTTTTATTGCACATTCTTCACCTGTCCTTTTGAATCACTTTTGAGAACTTCTGACATTTTGCAAGTCTTTGTTTTAATTACTCTAATATAAACCGGTTGTTTTTCCTATGACATTATACTTTAAAGAAAAGGAGTATCCCTTTGCTTTTATTAAGAGTGGCATGTTATGTGAAAATCAGCCATAGAAGCTGTGAGATTAATGCATCTTTATACCTAGCAATATGTAAATGAAGTCAAAATTTCCCCTTTAAAGGATCCCCTTGATTTCTCCTTTCAGGCTACACCCACCCACACAAAGTTTGTGCACTTTCCTCTCAATTCCCTCCATTCATTGCAGGGAGTCATAATGATGCCATGGCTGAATTGGGTGTCCTTGTTAGTATTCATTCAAGGTATTTCCCCCGCCCCCCTTTAAAGAATTAACTTCATTATTTTTCTTTTTGTATATAGAAGATTTCATTGAAAAACTCTTATTTTCAGCTGTCCGATCTGAGGTCCAGTTGGTGGCGTCAGGAGGGGATGTGAGAAGACCTGGGGAGTCCCTCCATCTCTCCTGCCAGGCCTCTGGATTCACCTTCAGCAGCTACTGCATGGACTGGGGGAGACAGGCCCCAGGGAAAGGCCTGGAATGGGTGGGTCGCATATGTATAGGATCATCTCCTCCCACTCAGTACCCACAAAAAGTCAAGGGACGCTTCACCATCTCCAAGGATGATTCTCGCAGCAAGCTGTATCTGCAAATGAACAGCCTCAAACTGGAGGACACAGCTGCCTATTACTGTACAAAGACACAGTGAGAGGAAGTGAATCTGATGCCAGGCAAAAACCTTCTCTTCTTCTCAGCAGCTCTCCAAAGTTATTCAGGCAAAGGAAGTTGTGTATTTGAACTTAAAAGCTGAAGATAAATCTCCATGACATGTGATGGAACCTCAGATCTGATCTTTGTAGAAGCAGTGAGGATTGAGCCAAGGGAGGTAAACATTCTTCACTGCCAGCCTCCCCACCCAGAATTTCTCTGAGACTCCATATTTTCAACTCTATTCCTGTTTTGATGTGGTCACTTGGTTGCTCCTGCCGCAATTTCATATCAAAGTAATGGATGGGCTGAACTGAAAAATACTACAGATGGCAAGAGACAAAAGACTGAAATATAAAGATAAGGAGATTGTGGTTCTGAAACAAGTACCAAGAAGAGTGAGAGAGATGAGAAGAGAATATCAATTTTTGACTAAAATTCTACTTAAAAACGGTGTTAATTACAGATGGCTGATACCAGAAGGTCTCATGTTTGTATGGCAAGATACAGAATAGATTCAATTGAGAAAGCAGAACTATTCTACGCAGAACATCTGAGAGGGAAAGAGGAGGAGACAGGAAAAGAAGAATCATTAATTGAAATCCAAGAGGAGTGCTTAGCTGTGACTGAAAAAGAAGGTGTGGAAAGCAGCATTGATTCTACAGAACAATGAGAACTGAGATCTACCAGAGCAGTAAATCCTTTCTATAAAATATAAACATGGAAGAGAAAAAATTGATTACAATAAATATAAATGGACTTAATTCAGCTATTAAAAGAAGGAAAACATTTCATAAATTAGAGAAATTAATATTGGACATAATCTGCCTACAAGGAGAAGTACATATTAAAAAGCAACATGAACAAATATTGATACAGTCAAAATTAGGGAAAATATTTACTGTGTTGACAAGATGTAAGAAAAGAGGAGTGGTTTTATATATTAAAGATACAATTCCAGCGGAACAAATTTATACAGATGACGATGGAAGACTCTTGATGGTGGAAATTATGGACAACGTTATGAAAAAACTTTTAATAGTAATTTATGCTCCAAATGACAATCAAGGAGAATTTTATAGAAAATTACACATGAAAATAATTGGATTGGACTATGTTAATATTTTCATGATGGGAGATTTTAATGGAATAGTAGGTGAGAAATTGGACTATAAAACACAAAAAACAATAAAACAATGTAGAAAGACTTTTCCAAACTTTGTACAGAAAATGGAGAAAGAATTGGCTTTCTTTTTTTAAAGAAAACAGAAAATGCAGAATCTTTGGGATACAATGAAGGCCTACACTAGAGGCTTGATAATAGACGATAGAAGGAAAAGAAATACTAAGAAAAGACAAGCTTCTAAAACATTAGAGGATGATTACAAGAGACGTGAAAATAAGTAACAGAAACTTTCACAGAAAAAGGACATTAAAATAAAAATGGACACAAAATGGGGCTCATGGAAAAGGATGAATTAGCACAAAAAATTAGAGGTGCTAAACAGAATTATTTTGAAGATGCAAATAAACCAGGCAGATGGTTAGAGTATAACTTGAAAAAAGAGAGAGAATCAAGAAAAAAAATATTGCAATTAATAGATGACCAAGGGCAAATTTGCCATGGAAATGGAGAGAAGAAAAAATATATAAAATATTACTATATAATAGTACTATTACTATTACTATCATCTCTCCTGCAAAGCCTTTGGATTCACCTTCAGCAACTATAGCATGGGCTGGTTGAGACAGGCTCCATGGAAAGGACTTGAATGGGAGACTGACATAAACTCTGGTTCCAGTAGGATATCCTACTCAGACAAAGTCAAGGGGGGCTTCACCATCTCCAGAGACGATGCCAAAAGCCAACTGCATCATCAAATGAACAGCCTCAAAGCTGAAGACACAGCCGTCTATTACTGGGCGAGAGACACAGTGAGATGATGTGAATCTGAGGTGATGAAAGGACCTTCTTTTCCTCAGAGCAGCCCTTCAACTTCTTTTAGCCAAAAACGATGGATTAGTGAATTAGGATTCATCACCATCCAGAGAAAATTTTAGACTATTTTGTCCTGGGAATCCAAGGAGAGAGTTTGTTTGAAGAAAATGAAAAGTGGAAAAAAAACAGTTTTTTTTTAACGTCACTGTTTTGCTCTGGTTTTAGAAACACAGTGGAATTAAAAATAGTCCATTACTATCATTGTAGAAAACAGGAAATGAAACTATAGCATAATCTTTCTAAATATCCAAACTGCCATTTAGATATTGAGGAAACATTAGGAAGATGCCCCCCATCCTCACTTTGGACACTGGGGGGCAGTGTTGTCAATTGAAACTCTATGGCCTCTGCACTCAGTGGGGGATGGGGATGGAATAAAACAAGTGTCATTAGAAATTATTTCATTTCTGAGATATGATTAGTTTATTCTTAATTCCATAATGATTCATTGAAAACTGAAGATAGATGTGACTTTTCCTTCATGCTCTCTCTCCAGAGTAGCCCTTCCAAAAATTATAATTGCCTGTTCCTTACCTCTCCCTTTGAATCACTTTGGAGAAGTGGTGGAATTTTGCAAGTCTTTATTTTAATTACTCTAATACAAACATGCCATTTCTGCTTTGAATTTACAGTCAGAGAAAGGAAAGAAATAGTTTGCCTTCACTGTTATGAGGAGTGGAATATTTTGTGAAAGTCCCCCCTGTAAAGACAAGGAAAATTATGAGATTAATGCACTGAGTGGTGCTTTTATCTGAAGTGATATGTAAATGAAGTCAAAATATCCCCTTTAAAGGATCCCTTTGATTTCTCTTTTCAGGCTACACCCACCCACACAAAGTTTGTGCACTTTCCTGAATTCTTTCCTCTCAATTCTTTCCATTCATTAAAGGGAGCCAAAATGATCCCATGGCTGATTTTGTTCTCCTTGTTAGTGCTGCTTCAAGGTATTTTTCCTTCTTTAAAGAATAAATTTCATTTTTTTATTGTTTATATATAGAATATTTCATTGAATCACTTTTTTTTAGGAGTCCAGTCTCAAGTCCAGTTGGTGGAGTCTGGAGGGGATGTGAGAAGACCTGGGGAGTCCCTCCATCTCTACTGCCAAGCCTCTGGATTCACCTTCAGCAGCTATGTCATGAACTGGGTGAGACAGGCTCCAGGGAAAGGCCTGGAATGGGTGGCCTACATAGGTACATCCTCAACTCCAATTTACTACTCTGACAAAGTCAAGGGACGCTTCACCATCTCCAGGGATGATTCCCGCAGCCAGCTCCATCTGCAAATGAACAATCTGAAACCAGAGGACACAGCTGTCTATTATTGTGCAGGAGGCACAGTGAGAGGAAGTGAATCTGATGCCAAGCAAAAACCTTCTCCTCCTCCGAGCAAGTTTCGAAATTGATTCAGAAAGTCAAATGTGGGCTTTCTAAAGAGAGAAGCAGAAGGTAAATCTCCGTATACAATTTGGAACCTTAGGTCTGATCTTCTAAGAAGCCGTGTGAAAGATGATTGACATTTCGATAGGTGAGTAGGAGGAAATCTCTAGGCTGTGGAACAAAAGCGGTACGGTAGTTTGTATAAAGTAGCTTCCTATCTAATCCTAATGCAATTGACACTTATCCAATGGAGACAAAACATTGGTGTTGAACAAGAGCAAAAATGATTATTCTTAATTATTACTGTTGCTCTTGCTACAATTTCAAATCAAAGAAATGGATGTGCTGACTTGGATTACTCCTTAATAAACGTTGGAGAGTGAATAAGACTTGAAAGCCTCCAGTGTCTTGTTTAACAGGGAAACTAAAGTGAAACTAAAGCGCATGTGCGGGTTTGGAATGGCGACCGGGTTTTTTCGCTCCATGCAAACTTGGCGAAAAAGCACCGGGAAGCCTCCAAACGGACCGCAAAATTTTTGGAAAGAGTCCCTGGGAGAGCCTGAGATCTGCGGAACCCAAAGGACCCGAAGAAATCCGGAGGCTTAACGTTTCCCCACAGTGGCAGCCCGGGTTGTCCAGCTGTGTGAGGACGGCGGCGACGGCGGTGCGCGGCGGCGATAGCGGCGCGCGGACGTTTGGCGTCTCCCCTTACCACCTTACCACCTAGGATTTCTGGAAGCCCCTGGTGCTGCCTGGTGAGCCCCCTGGCCATTTATCTGCTGGCCCCTGGTCCTATCAGTCGCCCCTGAGCAGCAGAACAGCAGCTGCTGGAGTTGGAAGGAAAGCGTGGAGGAAAGCGTGGAGGAAAGCGTGGAGGGAGAGATGGCGGCGCCAAACAGCTGACTCACAGCATTTACATCTTTACATCCTCCTTTTCTGGCCAGCCTGTTTGACCTTGCTGGAGCCGAGTGACTGTGACTGTGACTGTGAGCCCTGGTGACTAGTGAGCTGAGAGGGGTTAATTTTTAACTTAGTTTTTCATCTTAAAGAAGGGGGCTGTCGGAAGCTGCATTGAAACTGCGGACTGAATGGTTGTGTTTGCTGCCGCCCCAGACGCCCCCCCCCTCGGATCCATCTTTGCTCACTTTACTATCTGTTACCTATCCTACTATTTATTATCTGCTGCCTTCTCCCGCGGCCCCTAGGAAAGACCTGGCCGTCCTAGGCTGACTGGTGTGCTTACCCGGGCAGGGAGGAGGACTGGCTGGGCACAGAAGGAGGAGTCCCCCTTGTAGAGATGTGCCCAGAGGGATTTCAGGTGCTTCATCAGCCGAGAGCCCAGGGAAGGGGTGGCGGTGTGGCTATTGTAATCCGGGAGCCTCTGTTACCTCGTAGGGTCCCTGCTCCGGAGCTTGTCGGGTGTGAGTCCCTGCTGATAAAGTTGGACCTCAAGGGTCAAGTGGGTTTGCTGCTAACGTACCTGCCTCCCAACTGCGTTGCAGCATCCCTCCCCTCGTTCCTCGAGTCAGTAGCCGAGCTGGCAGTTGAGTTCCCCAGGCTTATAGTTCTGGGGGACTTCAATTTGCCATCGCTCGGTGAACGCTCTGATGGGGCGCAGGAGTTCATGGCTTCCATGACAGCCATGGGCTTGACCCAGGTAATTCGGGGCCCAACCCATGCAGCGGGTCACATGCTCGACCTCGTATTCCTCTCGGAGCAGTGGATGTGTGATCTTGGTCTGAGGGGTAATGAGATCATACCCCTGTCGTGGTCAGACCACTGCCTACTGAGGCTTGACTTCCGGAGGCCAAACCCCCACCGTAGGGAGGAGGAACCGACCAGGTGGTTCCGCCCCAGGCGACTTATGGACCCGTTGAGGTTCCAGACGGAGCTTGGGGTCATTCCTGATACTCTCGCCCACAGTTCGGCGGAGACTCTGGTTGCCGCCTGGCATTCGGCGGCGGCGGAGTCTCTTGATCGGATTGCGCCACTACGGCCCCTCCGGGTCAGTAGATCCCGGAGGCCTCCTTGGTTTACCGAGGAGCTCCGGGAGAGGAAACGCCGGAGGAGATGCCTAGAGTACCTGTGGAGGTCCGATAAGTCCGAGGCGAACCGAGCGCTTCTAACTACCTGCACCACGGACTATGTCCGAGCATTAAGAACTGCCAAAAGATCATACATTTCTGCCTTGGTTGCGTCCGCCGAGTCACGCCCAGCCGCCCTGTTTAGGATAACCCGCTCCCTCCTTAACAGGAGGGATGCGGGAGACCCCTTGCAGGGTAGGGCTGAGGACTATGCTCAATTCTTGGCGGACAAAGTAGCTCGGTTTCGGTCGGACTTGGACTCCACCGCAGTAGATCCAGCCGAGACACAGGAGGACCACTTGGCAAATCATCTCTGGGTTGAGTTCCAGGATGTTGCCTCTGGGGATGTGGACAAGGCCATTCGAGCTGTAAGTGCCTCCACCTGTATTCTGGACCCGTGTCCCTCCTGGCTGGTTGCCAACAGCAGGGAGGTGACACATGGCTGGATCCAGGCGGTCGTGACCGCCTCCCTTCGGGAGGGGCACTTCCCCGCCGTACTTAAAACGGCGGTGGTGAGACCCCTCCTGAAGAAACCATCCTTGGATCCAGCCATTTTAAACAACTTCCGTCCTGTCTCCAACCTCCCCTTCATCGGGAAGGTTGTTGAGAAGGTGGTGGCCTTCCAGCTTCAACGGGCCTTGGAGGAAGCTAGTTATCTTGACCCCTTCCAGTCTGGCTTCAGACCTGGTTACAGCACAGAAACCGCTTTGGTCGCATTGACCGATGATCTCTGGAGGGCCAGAGATGGAGGCTATGCGTCCATCCTGGTTCTCCTTGACCTCTCAGCGGCTTTCGATACCATCGACCATGGTATCCTTCTGCGACGACTGCGGGAGGTGGGAGTGGGAGGCACTGTTTTACAGTGGTTCTCCTCCTACCTCTCGGACAGGTCGCAGTCGGTGTTGGTCGGGGGGCAGAGATCGTCCCTGAGGCCCCTAACATGTGGGGTGCCGCAGGGTTCGGTCTTATCCCCCCTACTATTTAACATATACATGAAACCGCTGGGCGAGATCATTCGGAGGCACGGGATAAAATACCACCAATATGCGGACGATACGCAACTGTATCTGTCCGCCCCGTGCCAACTCAATGAAGCGGTGGACGTGATGAACCAGGGTCTAGAGGCCGTTAAGAACTGGATGAGCGCTAACAAACTGGTACTCAACCCGGACAAGACCGAGTGGCTGTTGTGCTTCCCTCCCAATAATTTGGCTAATATACCAACACTTAGGCTGGGGGGTCAAATTTTATACCCCTCAGATAGGGTCCGCAACGTGGGAGTCCTCCTGGACCCACAGCTGACTTTTGACCACCAGCTGTCAGCTGTGACCAGGGGGGCATTTGCCCAGGTTCGCCTGGTCCGCCAGTTGCGGCCCTACCTAGACCGGGAGGCTCTCACAACAGTCACTCGAGCCCTTGTGATCTCTAGGCTGGAATACTGCAATGGGCTCTACATGGGGTTGCCCTTGACGTGCATCCGGCGACTACAGTTAGTCCAGAATGCAGCCGCGCGAGTGATAGTGGGCGCACCGCGGTTCGCCCATGTTACACCCGTCCTCCGCGAGCTGCACTGGCTGCCTGTTGGTCTCCGGGTGCGCTTCAGGGTACTGATGACCACCTTTAAAGCACTCCATGGTAGTGGATCTGGGTACTTGAGAGACCGCCTTCTGCCGATTACCTCCCTTCGACCAATTAGATCGCACAGACTGGGCCTCCTTCGAATCCCATCTGCCAGTCAATGCCGACTGGCGACCACACGGAGGAGAGCCTTTTCTGTTGCAGGTCCGAGCCTGTGGAACAATCTCCCCGTTGAGATCCGTACCCTCACCACCATCCAGACCTTCCGCGCAGCCCTCAAGATCTGGCTCTCCCAGCAGGCCTGGGGATAGGTTCCCAATTCACCCGCCCGAGTGTTTGATTGCTGAACGAAAGTTGTGTTTTATTATTTTTCTTTGTTCACATTTTGTTTTGTTTTTTGATACTGCACCCCCCTCCCTTGTGATTGTAAGCCGCCCTGAGTCCCCTCAGGGAAAAGGGCGGCCTATAAATTTTAATAAATGAAATGAAAATGAAATGAAATGAAAATATATATCCAATGCTCCCATTTTGTGCAACTCTACTTTTTGACTTAGGAGGATCAACTCCAAAGTGTCCACTTTGAAATGTACGAAAACATTTAGCAAAAAGCAACCCTTCCCATTTTCCTCTGCACTAGTAATTAAATATCTCTGTCTTGACTATCGTAAGGACTTACCCGTAATCTCAAATTTATTGCAAGGAATTCTATTATGCCAATGAAGAGAGCATCTGATATATTAGGAAAAGAGGAATGGAGTTTGAAGAAATAAAGAAAACTAACTGACAAGGAGCTACAACTATGACTCCTTTAATCTATAGTGGCATCCTGTCTAATCCTCATGAAATCCACACTCACCCAATGGAAACGAAGCATTGGGGTGGAACAAGAGATGGGGTGGAATGTTTATCCTAGAAAACGAGTACAAAACTGTTACACAATAAGTTTTGGTAAATGATGAGACAGTAACAAAAGGAATAACAGTTATATATTGCTCTATTATTCCTTACACTTCACTTTCAGCATATTGCCTCCAACAATCTGGGTCTTCATTTCATCAACCTCAGAAGGATAGAAGACTGTGTCAACCTCGAACCTGTTAGGATCAAACTCCTGGCACTGGGCAGAGTTTGCCTGCAATATTGCATTCCAACCACTGTGTCACCAGGGAAATATTCATGCAATCCTCACTGCACAGAGTAATATCAACCAACGTTGCTCCATTTATATTTCTTCCATATAAATATATATTCAATGCCATCAATCCTGAAGCTCTGTCCCCTCATTGATCCAGGGACAACATTGGTCAAGAAGGAACTGTGTAAGCTGATCTCCGAACTCTAGATGAAGTAAGGAGAATAAATTCTCTACTGCATTGATATCTTGTCAGAAGTTGTGGAATCATTCAAGAATATCTGATATGAGTTTTCTTAGGATTCAAAAATTATATGAATATCAAACATGTAAGTTCTGTCCAAAAAAGTCTCTAAGAGGATGAACTCAGGGTCTCTTTTATCCTAAGGAATATGCAAATTGGGGCCCATTTTCCCTTTAAAGGAGCTGCATGGTTTCCCTTTTCAGTCTACACCCACCCACACAAAGTTTGTGCACTTTCTTTGCTATTGATTCCCACGATTCATTACAGGGAGGAAAAATGATCCTGTGGCTGAATATAGTGCCCTTGTTAGTGCTCCTTCAAGGTATTTTTCCCCTCTTTAAAAGTATTAGCTTCATTTTTTTTTTCTTTTTGTATATAGAAGGTTTCAATGAAATGTTTTTGGTTTTAGGAGTCCAGTCTCAAGTCCAGTTGGTGGAGTCTGGAGGGGATGTGAGAAGACCTGGGGAGTCCCTCCGTCTCTCCTGCCAGGCCTCTGGATTCACCTTTAGCAGCTATACAATGCACTGGATGAGACAGTCTCCTGGGAAAGGACTTGAATGGGTGGCAGCAATAGCTACAGGATCATCTTCCACTTACTACCCAGACAAAGTCAAGGGACGCTTCACCATCTCCAGGGATGATTCTCGCTACCAGCTGTATCTGCAAATGAACAGTCTCAAACTAGAGGATTCTGCTGTTTATTACTGTGCGAGACACACAGTGAGAGGAAGTAAATCGGATGTCAAGCAAAAACTATTTTTTTTCCTCTGAGCAGCTTTCTGAATTAAATCAGAAAGTCGAAATTGAATATTTAAAGTGAGAAATGTAATGAATGTCTCCGTATTCAATATGGAACCTCAGATCTCATCTTTTTTTGTTTAATTAATTAATTAAATTGCCAACAAGTACCAGGAAACAAGTATGAAAACACATGGAAAAATAAGACAAATTAATGGATATAAATAAGCAAAACATAGCTAAAAACACACAGAAAGAGTAAATATAAATGGGGAGAGTAGGACAGGGACGGTAGGCACGCTGGAATGCTTATGCACGTCCTCTTAGGGACCTCTTAATGAATGTGTAAGGTCCATGGTAGTCAGTTTAAGGTAAAAGCTTTGGGGGTTAGAGGAACCAACAACAGGAACAGGTTCGGTGTTCTAAGAAGCCGTAGAGAAGAAGATTGACATTTTGATAGGTGAGAAGAAGGAAATCTCCTGGCGTTTTGAACAAACTGGGTAGTTTGAAAATAAAATGGTTTCCTATCTAATCCTATTGTAATCCACACTCACCCAATGGAAACAAATCAGGGGTGTTTAACAAGAGACAGCAAGAATGATTAACCTAAAAAATAATGATTATAAAAGTTATACAGAACAGATTTTGAGGAATGAAGTAGCAAGATTTTTTTATAGCACTTCATGGTGCTTTGCAGACCATTCTTAGCACTTAGAGCGTCAATATATTTCCCCCAACAATCTGGGTCCTGACTTTACCAACCTCGGAAGGATGGAAGACTAGGTCAACTTTGAAGCAGTCAGGATCTAACTCCTGGCAGTGGGAAGAATCAGCCTGCAATGTTGCATTCTAACCACTCTGCCACCAGGGAAATCCCCATGCAACCCTCATTGCATAGAGTAATATAAGCTATGTCTGACTTAGTTGTAGGTCTTCTTTTCGAAATATAGAGGAAACTGAATTATTCGTAGAATATAACGTTATTTCTTTGTAGAAGTAATTAATGTATAAGAGATGAATATCTTCTCCATCTATCTCATCTTTCATTCCAACTCTGACTTACTAATTGTGCCTCAAAAAGCATTTGGTTTTTGTGGTTCTTTTCAAAGGTTAGGGGAGAGAATGTGAAAAGCTTCTACTGCATATACATGTGTGTTTCTCTTCATATCCTGTCCCCAGAGTAGCCCTTTCAAAAGTTATAATTGCATGTTCCTTGCCTCTCCCTTTGAATCACAGAGAAGCCCTGAAACTTTGCAAGCCTTTGTTTTAATTACAATAATATAAATCTGCCATTTCTGCTAAAAAGAGAAAGAATCTGACTTCACTTTTATTAAGACTGGAATATTTTCTGAAAGTCCCTCATGTAAGGAGACTACAAGGAAAACTGTGAGATTATTGCATTGAGGGACTTTTTTATCTGGAGCGATATGTAAATGAAGGCAAAATTTCCCCTTTGAAGGATCCACTTGATTTCTATTTTCAGGCTACACCCACCCACACAAAGTTTGTGCCCTTTCCTGAATTCTTCCCTCTCAATTCCTTCCATTCATTAAAGGGAGCCAAAATGATCCCATGGCTGATTTTGTTCTCCTTGTTAGTGCTATACTGCTATCATGCGATACTGATTTCCTGTCTGATCTTAGTGAACTCCACACTCACCCAATGGAAACGAAGACGTTGAACAAGAGATGGGAGGGAATAATTATCCTAGAAAACAAGTACAAAAGTGATACACAATCAATTTTTGTAAATGAAGCAGCAGGAATAATCAATAGGAATAATGCTTATATATTGCTCTCTAATGCTTACAGCAACCTCTAAGCTGTTTACTAAATATAACTTTTATCAGCCGAAAACAATTAATGAATTTGGATTCACCACAATCCAGAGAGTATTTTAGACTTTTTTGTGCTGGGAATCCAATTACAGAGTTGTTGGGGGGAAAAAAGTTGAAAAAAAAATAGCTTGAAAACTCCAATTTTACCTTCATTATTTACAACATGGTCTGGTTTAGTAGGATAAACTACTCAGACAAAGTCAAGGGACGCTTCACCATCTCCAGAGACGATGCCAAAAGCCAACTGCATCTTCAAATGAACAGCCTCAAAGCTGAAGACACAGCAGTCTATTACTGGGCGAGAGACACAGTGAGGTGATGTGAATCTGAGGTGATGAAAGGACCTTCTTTTCCTCAGAGCAGCCCTTCAACTTATATTAGCCAAGAATGATTGATTAGTCAATTAGGATTCATCACAATCCAGAGAGAATTTTGGACTATTTTGTTCTGGGAATCCAGTGAGAGAGTTTGAAGAAAAGTGGGGGGGAAAAACAGTTTGTCTTAACATCACTGTTTACAATGTGGTCTGGTTTTAGAAACAAACTGGAATCAAAAAATAGTCCATTAGTATCATGGTAGAAAAGAGGAAATGAAACTATAGCATAATCTTTCTAAATATCCAAACTGCCATATAGATATTGAGGAAATATTAGGAAGGTCTCTCTCCACCTCACTTTGGACACTGGGGGGCAGTGTTGTCACATGAAACTCCTCTGCACTAAGTGGGGTAGGGGGTGGGGAATAAAACAAGTGTCATTAGATATTGTGTCATTTCTGAGACATGATTTTTTTTATTACTGTTTCCATAATAGTCACTGAAATCTCTCAGGAATATTTCACCTGTCCGGAGGTTATAATCCTCACCATAAAGCTCAGAAATATTGGTAAAATGATGTATCATTGGTCTTTGTATCCATAGGAAGTTTCTAGAATATATTAAGTTACTTCAGATCTTTGTTGAAAATGAGAACTACACAAAGGGACATTTTACCATACACAAACAGACCGAGAGTATATATTCCTCATTGTGAAGCCATGTCTGAAGTGACAATTAAATATTAGCCAACAGTGTCCGGTGGCAGCCAGAAAAGCCAATGAAATCCTAAATGGCATTAACAGAGGGCTACAATCAAGATCACATGAGGTAATAATACCACTCTCTAAAGCCTTAGTAGGACCACACCTAGAAGACTTCAGTAAGTTTTAGTCACCATATTACATAAAGCGATTGAGACTCTAGAAAGAGTGGAGATTATTATTGATGAGTTAAAAATCAATCTAATAATCAAAGAACATTCCACAGGCTTGATCAATTTCTTCTGTCTGTGTCTTTTCTTTCATTCAACTCAAATTGTCTTACAAATTGATGCCTCATCATTTGGTTTTCACTCATGTTTTGGTGTTTTTGTCAAGAGGACAGACTAAGAGGAGAAAATGTGGGGAGGAAAAATCTCATGAATTCAGATTTGATCTTGTTTTTCATGTTCCACCTCAAAATATCCCCTTCCAAACTTTTTATTGCACATTCCTCACCTGTCCTTTTGAATCACTTTTGAGAACTTCTGACATTTTGCAAGTCTTTGTTTTAATTACTCTAATACAAACCGGATGTTTTTCTTATGAAATTATAGTTTAAAGAAAAAGAGTATTCCTTCACTTTTATTAGGAGTGGGATGTTATGTGAAAATCAGCCATAGAAACTGTGAGATTGATGCAATGAAGGGCACCTTTATACCTAGAAATATGTAAATGAAGGCACAATTTCCCCTTTAAAGGAGCCCCTTGGTTTCCCTTTTCAGGCTACACTCAAACACACAAAGTTTGTGCACTTTCCTCAATCCATTCCTATCCATTCCTTTCATTGGTTACAGGGAGCAAAAAATGATCCTGTGGCTGAATTTGGTGCCCTTGTTAGTGTTCCTTCAAGGTAGTTTTTCTCCTCTTTAAAGAATTTCTGTCCATATTCTCTTTTTGTATATAGAAGATTTAATTGAAACACATCTGCTTTTAGGAGTCCGATCTCAGGTCCAGTTGGTGGAGTCTGGAGGGGATGAGAGAAGACCTGGAGAGTCCCTCCGTCTCTCCTGCCAAGCCTCTGGATTCACCTTCAGCAGCTATGCCATGGGCTGGTTGAGAGAGGCTCCAGGGAAAGGACTGGAATGGGTGTCTTACATAGGTACATCCTCATCTCCAATTCACCACTCAGACAAAGTCAAGGACCGCTTCACCATCTTCAGGGATGATTCTCGCAGCCAGATCTATCTGCAAATGAACAATCTGAAAGCAGAGGACACAGCTGTCTATTACTGTGCGAGACACACAGTGAGAGGAAGTGAATCTGATGCCAAGCAAAAACCTTCTCCTCCTCCGAGCAACTTTCCAAATTGAATCAGAAAGTCAAGTTTGGGCATTTAAAGTGAGGAGCAGAAGGCAAATTCCCATCTACAGTTTGGAATGTTAGATCTGATCTTCTAAGAAGCCATGTGGAAGATGATTGACATTTTGATAGATGAGAAGAAGGAAATCTGTGGAAGAACCTGGATAGATTGTAAAAAGTGACATCTCTGTCTTGACTATCATAAAGACTTGCCTGTAATCTCAAATTTGTTTCAAATATTTTTATTATGTCAATGAAGCAGTTATCTGATATATTAGGAAAGATTTTGAAGAAATAAAGAAAAGTAACTGACAAAGAACTACAAAAATGATGCTATAGTGACTTCCTGCCTAATCCTATGGAGATCCACACTCACCCAATGGAAACGAAGGGGTTGAACAAGAGATGGTGTGGAATAATTATCCTTGAAAACGAGTCCAAAAGTGGTACACAAGAGCTTTTGGTAAATGCAGCATCATTAGCAATTGGAATAGCACTTATATATTGCTCTGTAATGCTTTACAGCATTCTCAAAGGTGTTTACTAAATATTACTGTTTTCAGCCGAAAGTGATGGATTAGTGAATTAGGATCCACACTCCAGAGAGAAGTTTGGACACTTTTCTGCTCCGAATCCAATCACAGAGTTTGTTGGAAGAAAACGAAAAGTGGGGGAGGGGGGAAATAGCTTGAAAACTCCAGTTTTATCTTTACTGTTTACAAGGTGGTCTGGCTTTAGAAACAAACTGGAATTTAAAATACTCCGTTACTATCATGGTAGAAAAGAGGAAATGAAACTATAGGATAATGTTTCTAAATATCCAAACTGCCATATAGATATTGAGGAAACATTAGGAAGGTGTCTCCCCTCCTCACTTTGTTTTTTTTATATTTTTAATAAACATTTTTTTTTTTATTTTTACTAAACAAACAACACACAAAAATGATCATCTTACATTACATTTTGTAGAAAGTGTGTCAATTGGTTACAATTAGCTTTTGTGCATCTCTTCCAGAATCATTACTTACATTCATATCAAATATCAAAGTTCTTAATGAGTATTACTTTCAACATATCATAGTTCTCATTTAGCTGAAATTGTTTTAATGTCCTTTTGCCTAGAATAATCCATAGTTAAAAAAAAAAAAAACCAGCCACCTTATGGCATTTCATTAATTATTACAAAGTCATCCATGGATACTGGGGGGCAATGTTGTCACATGAAACTCCGTGGACTCTATACTCATTGAAGGATGGGCTAGGGAATAAAACAAGTGTCATTAGATATTGTCTCATTTCTGATATATTATTAGTTTATTATTATCACCATCTCCAGGGATGATTCCCGCAGCCAGCTGTATCTGCAAATGAACAATCTGAAAACACAGGACACAGCTGTCTATTACTGTGCGAGAGACACAGTGAGAGGAAGTGAATCTGATGCCAAACAAAAACCTTCTCCTCATCTGAGCAACTTTCGAAATTGATTCAGAAAGTCAAATGTGGGCATTTTAAAGTGAGAAGCAGAAGATAAATCGCCATAATCAATATGGAACCTCAGCTCTCATCTTCTAAGAAGCCGTGTGGAAGATGATTGACATTTTAAGTTAGAAGAAGGAAATCTTCAGGCTGTGGAACAAACTGGGGAGTTTGTAAAACATTGCTTTTTATCTAATCCTAATATAATCCACACTCACTGAATGGAGACAAATCATGGGTGTTCAACAAGCGAAAGTAAGAATGATTATTCTAAAAAAATGATTGTAAAAGTGGTACAGAAGAGATTTTGATAAATGAAGAGGCAAAAGCATTTTTATAGCACTTCATGGTCCTTTGCAGACCTCTCTGAGCAGTTTAGAGAGCCAGCACATTTCCCCCCAACAATCTGGGTCCCCATTTTACCAACCTTGGAAGGATGGAAGACTAGGTTAACTTTGAGCCAAACAGGATCAAACTCCTGGCTATGTGCAGAGTCATCCTGCAATGCTGCATTCCAACCACTGTGCCACCAGGGAAATCCCCATGCAACCCTCACTGCATAGAGTAATATAAGTCATGTCTGACATAGCAGCAAATGTGCTTTATCAAATACAGGTAGTCCTCAATTTACAACGGTTCACTCAGTAACCATTCAAAGCTACAATGCCACTGAGAACAGTTACTCATGACCATTTCTCACGACGATGACTGTTGCAGCATCCTCACGATAACACGATTAACATTCGGATGCTTGACCACTGACTCACATTTATGACGGTTACCACCGTTGACCAAGCAAAGTCATTGGGTTAAACCAGATTTACTTAACAACCATGTTACTAATTTAACAACTGCAGCAATCCCCTAAACAAATGTGACGAGAAAGATAATAAAATAGGTCAAAACCCTATTAGCAAATTTCTCACTTGGCGACATAATGTTGGGCTCCAAATTCAATTGTGGCCATATGTCATCCTGTAATCGTCTCAGCTGTCCTTACCACTCTCTTTATGGTCTTTCTATAGTGGTACACTAAACAGAACAGTGATGCAGTTTGTTAAAAGGCTCCAAATTGTCCCTCTGTAACAAGTGACCAGGTACAGAAGATGAATGATATGCTCTCCTCATCCGATGTAGGGAATTCAGAAACTGCTTTCCAAGCTTCACTAAGGATGATGTGTGGAGACACCAAATCAGATTGTTATCTGTATCCCCAGATCCTTAATACTGTTGATTACCTCTACACCGGCATCGTTGGTACTGAGTGGAGTATGACCCTGCCAGCTCTTTCTACTATGATCTCCTTTGTTTTATGAACAGTTAAAACCAGGTTACTTTTATTGCACCAGTCCACCCAAGCCTTCCCCTCTTCCCTATCAGCATCATCATTGTTTTCCTGGATAAGTCCCACCACTCCTATGCCATCTGCATACTTCACAATATAATTCATAGCACATTTGGCACAGTGGTCTGAGGTTATCAAGCTGAACAGTAGAATATTCTAAACACAGCCCTGTGGGGAACCTGAACTCAAGGAGATGGAGATGGAAACTTCTATTCCATCTCTCGCAAATAGGGGGGGGGGGGGAGTCTATCAATATATAGCAATAGTTCTTAGACTTATATACCACTTCATAGTGCTATTACAGCCCTCTCTAAGCAGTTTAGAGAGTCAGCATATTGCCCTCAATAATCTGGGTCATCAGATGGATGAAGGATGAGTCAACCTTGAGCCGGTGAGATTTGAACTGCTGAACTGAAGCTAGCAGACTGCTGAAGTAGCCTGCACTACTGCTTTCTAGCCACTGCACCACCTCATCTCTCTCTCTCTCTCTCTTTCTCTTTTTTTTCTCTCTCTCTCTCTCTCTCTCCCTCCCTCCCTCCCTCCCTCCCTCCCTCTCTCTCTCTCTCTCTCTCTATCTCTCTATCTATATCTGTCTGTCTGTCTATCTATCTATCATCTATCTATCTATCTATCTATCTATCTATCTATCTATCTATCTATCTATCTATCTATCTATCTGCAATTCTAAGTACTTTGAATCTCAATGTTGCCAATTCTCTTGTTTTAATTGTTTTAGATGTTGCTCCAGTTACATCCCTTCTTTAGCCATATTTATTCAGTGTCCTCAGTCCTGAAGATTTGTCCCCTCAGTAGCATTGAGGAAAGGGAGGTCAACATTGGTCAGGAAGGAACTCTGAAGCAAATCGACTAACCCAGACATAGAAATTGGGCCTCCACTGTCTTTTTTAATAGGGAAACTAAAGTGAAAATACATATCCAATGGTCCCATTTTGCGCAAGTATACTTTTTGACTTAGGAGGATCAGCCCCAAAGTGTCCACTTTGAAATGTACGAAAACATTTAGTGAAAAGCCACCCTTCCCATTTTCCTCTGCATTAATAATTAAATATCTCTTTCTTGACTATCGTAAGGATTTGCCCGTAATCTAAAATTTATTGCAAGGAATTCTATTATGCCAATCAAGAGAGCACCTGATATATCAGGAAAAGAGGAATGGAGTTTGAAGAAATAAAGAAAACTAACTGACAAGGAGCTACAACTGTAATGCTATAGTGGCATCCTGTCTAATCCTAATGAAATCCACACTCACCCAATGGAAAGGAAGCATTGGGGTGGAACAAGAGATGGGGCGGAATGTTTATCCTAGTACAAAACTGTTACACAAGAAGTTTTGGTAAATGATGAGATAGCAACAAAAGGAATAACAGTTATATATTGCTCTATTCTTCTTTAGATTTCAGTTTCAGCATATTGCCTCCAACAATCAGGGTCTTCATTTCACCAACCTCAAAAGGAGGGAAGGCTGTGTCAACTTCAAACCTTTCAGGATCAAACTCCTGGCACTGGGCAGAGTTTGCCTGCAATATTGCATTCTAACCACTGTATCACCAGGGAAATATTCATGCAATCCTCACTGCACAGAGTAATATCAACCAATGTTGCTCCATTTGTATTTCTTCTGTATAAATATATATTCAATGCCCTCAATCCTGAAGCTCTGTCCCCTCATTGATCCAGGGACAACATTGGTCAAGAAGAAACTGTGTAGCTGATCTCACAACTCTAGATGTAGTAAGGAGAATAAATTCTCTACTGCATTGATACCGTGTCAGAAGTTGTGGAATCATTCAGGACTTTATTAGACCTACCATAATATAAATCTTCACTTTCTCCTTTCAGTCCCAGGGAAGCAAGAACAAAGAATATCTGAGATGAGTTTTCTTAGGATTCAAAAATTATGTGAATATCACACATGTAAGTTTTGTCCAAAAAGGTCTGTAAGGCAATGATCTCAGAGGCTCTTTTATCCCAAGAAATATGTAAATCAGGGCCCATTGTCCCCTTTAAAGGAGCTGCATGGTTTCCTTTTTCAGGCTACACCCACCCACACAAAGTTTGTGCACTTTCTTTGCTATCGATTCCCTCCATTCATTACAGGGAGCCAAAATGATCCCATGGCTGAATTTGTTGTCCTTGTTAGTGCTCCTTCAAGGTATTTTTCCCTCTTTAAAGAATTAATTTCATTTTTTTTTTACTTTTTATGTATAGAATATTTCATTGAAACACTTTTGCTTTTAGGAGTCCAGTCTCAAGTCCAGTTGGTGGAGTCTGGAGGGGATGTGAGAAGACCTGGGGAGTCCCTCCGTCTCTCCTGCCAAGCCTCTGGATTCACCTTCCGCAGCTATACAATGCACTGGATGAGACAGGCTCCTGGGAAAGGACTTGAATGGGTGGCAGCAATAGCTACAGGATCATCTTCCACTTACTACCCAGACAAAGTCAAGGGACGCTTCACCATCTCCAGGGATGATTCTCGCAGCCAGCTGTATCTCCAAATGAACGGCCTCAAACTAGAGGATTCTGCAGTTTATTACTGTGCGAGACACACAGTGAGAGGAAGTGAATCGGATGCCAAGCAAAAACTATTTTTCTCCCTCTGGGCAGCTTTCTGAATTAAATCAGAAAGTAGAATTTGCATATTTAAAGTGAGAAGTGTAATGTATGTCTCCGTATACAATATGGAACCTCAGATCTGATCTTTTTTTCTTTAATTAATTAATTAATTAATTAAATTGCCAACAAGTACAAGGGAACACGTATGAAAACACATGAAAAAATCACCCAAATAAATGGATATAAATAAGCAAAACATAGCCATAAACACACAGAAAGAGTACATATAAATGGGGAGAGTAGGACAGGGACCGTAGGCACGCTGGAGTCTTTATGCACGTCCTCTTAGTGACCTCTTAATGTATATGTAAGGTCCATGGTAGTCAGTTTAAGGTAAAGGTATGGGGGTTAGAGAAACTAACAACAGGAACAGATTCCGTGTTCTAAGAAGCCGTAGGGAAGATGATTGACATTTTGATAGGTCAGAAGAAGGAAAGCTGGTTCACCGACAAATGCACGGATGTCAGAAGCGCGCCGACAAAACCGCGCTGAGAAATCCGCGAAATCGCACCCACAACAGTGCGCCGACAAAAGCACGCCGACAAAAGTGCGCCTTCAACAAACAACGCGAATACAACGTAATAACCCTAACCCTAACTCTAACCCTAACCCTAACCCTAACCCTAACCCTAACCCTAACACTAACCCTAACACTAACCCTAAACCTAAACCTAACCCTGAACTTAACCCTAACCCTAACCGTAACCCTAACCCTTACCTTAACCCTAATCACGCTTTTGTGGGCGCGCTTTTGTGGGCGTGGTTTCGACATTGGGGTTTTCTCGGCGCGGTTTTGTTGTGCGCGCATTTGTCGGGTCATGGGAAATCTCCAGGCTGTTTGAAAAGACTGGGTAATTTGAAAATAAAATGGTTTTCTATCTAATCCTAATGTAATCCAAACTCACCCGATGGAAACAAATCATGGGTGTTGAAAAAGAGACAGCAAGAATGATTATCCAAAAAAAAAAAAATGATCATAAAAGTTATACAGAAAAGATTTTGATGAATGAAGTAGCAAAAGAATTGTTAGAACAGTTCATGGTACTTTTCCCCTTGAAGAAGCTGCCTTTTGTTCTGGGAATCCAATGAGAGAGTTTGTTTGAAGAAAATGAAAAGTGGAAAAAAATAGTTTCTTTTAACATCACTGTTTACAACTTGATCTGGTTTTAGAAACAAACAAGAATTAAAAATACTCCATTACTATCATGTTAGAAAAGAGGAAATGAAACTATAGGATAATCTTTTTAAATATCCAAACTGCCACATAGATATTGAGTAAACATTAGGAAGGTGCCTCCCCTCCTCACTTTGGACACTGGGGGGCAGTGTTGTCAATTGAAACTCTATGGCCTCTGCACTCTGTGGGGGATGGGGAGGGAATAAAACAAGTGTCATTCAATATTGTATTATTTCTGAGATATGATTAGTTTCTTTTTAATTCCCTAATGGTTCACTGAAAACTGATGATAGATCTGACTTTTCCTTCATGCTCTCTCTCCAGAATAGCCCTTCCAAAAATTATAATTGCATGTTCCTTTCCTCTCCCTTTGAATCACTTTGGAGAAGTGGTGAAATTTTGCAAGTCTTTATTTTAATTACTCTAATATAAACATGCCATTTCTGCTTTGTATTTACAGTAAGAGAAAAGATATATAACAGCCTTCGCTGTTATGAGGACTGGAGTAATATGTGAAAGTCCCTCCTGTAAAGACGAGGAAAACTATGAGATTAATGCACTGAGTGGTGCTTTTATCTGAAATGATATGTAAATGAAGGCAAAATTTCCCCTTTAAAGGATCCCCTTGATTTCTCCTTTCAGGATACACCCACACACACAAAGTTTGCGCACTTTCCTGAATTCTTTCCTCTCAATTCTCTCCATTCATTAAAGGGAGCCAAAATGATCCCATGGCTGATTTTGATTTCCTTGTTAGTGCTACTTCAAGGTATTTTTCCCTCTTTAAAGAATAAATTTCATTTTTTTTACTGTTTATATATAGAATATTTCATTGAATCACTTTTGTTTTTAGGAGTCAAGTCTCAAGTCCAGTTGGTGGAGTCTGGAGGGGATGTGAGAAGACCTGGAGAGTCCCTCCGTCTCTCCTGCCAAGCCTCTGGATTCACCTTCAGCAGCTCTTACATGAGCTGGGTGAGACAGGCTCCAGGGAAAGGCCTGGAATGGGTGGCCTACATAAGTACAGACTCAACTCCTATTTACTACTCAGACAAAGTCAAGGGACGTTTCACCATCTCCAGGGATGATTCCCGCAGCCAGATCTATCTGCAAATGAACAATCTGAAACCAGAGGACACAGCTGTCTATTATTGTGCGAGGCACACAGTGAGAGGAAGTGAATCTGATGCCAAGCAAAAACCTTCTCCTCCTCTGAGCAACTTTTGAAATTGGTTCAGAAAGTCAAATGTGGGCTTTTTAAAGAGAGAAGCAGAAGGTAAATCTCTGTACACAATTTGGAACCTTAGGTCTGATCTTCTAAGAAGCCGTGTAGAAGGTGAATGACATTTCGATAGGTGAGAAGAAAGAAATCTCTAGGCTGTGGAACAAAATTGGTAAGAAAGTTTGTAAAAAGTAGCTTCCTTCCTAATGCAATCAACACTTATCCATTGGAAAAAAAAACTTTGGTGTTGAACAAGAGCAAAAATTAATAATTACTGTTGTGCTTGCTACAATTTCATATCAAAGAAATGGATGTGCTGACTTGGATTACTCCTTAATAAATGTTGGAGAGTGAATAAGACTTGAAAGCCTACACTGTCTTGTTTAACAGGGAAACTAAAGTGAAAATACATATCCAATGGTCCCATTTTGTTCTTCTCTTCCTCTCAGCAGCTCTTCAAAATGATTCAGTCAAAGGAAGTTAAGTATTTGAACTTAGAAGCAAAAGATAAATATCCATGATTTCTCTTGGAACCTCAAATATGATATTTATAGAAGCAGTGAGGAACCTTGTTAGCACTTTCATGTTGAAAAAAAAGGTAATCTCCACATTGTGTAATGAGAAATATGGATTGATGTCCCATAGATCTTCCCCGATATCTTTGCAACTCTGAGTCCCTTAAATTCTCAGGATTGGCAAATCTCCGTGTTTTATTATTTTTAGAAATTATTCTCCATTTTTATTCTAATTATATCTATATCTATATATCTATATATCTATATATCTATATATCTATATATCTATATATCTATATATCTATATCTATATCTATATCTATATCTATATCTATATCTATATCTATATCTATATCTATATCTATATCTATATCTATATCTATATCTATATCTATATCTATATCTATATCTATATCTATATCTATATCTATATCTATATCTATATCTATATCTATATCTAATCTATCTATATCTATATCTCTACCTCTACCTCTACCTCTACCTCTACCTCTACCTCTACCTCTACCTCTACCTCTACCTCTACCTCTACCTCTACCTACCTACCTACCTACCTACCTACCTATCTATCTATCTATCTTCAACCACCTCAATCCTGAACTTCTCTTCGTTCACTAGAATTCAGCCAAGGGAGGTAAACATTGGCCACTGGAAGCCTCCTTTCCCGTATTTCCTCTGGGAATTTGTATTTTGGAATGTCTTCCTGCCTTTATCTTGTCGCTTGGTTACTCCTGCTGCAATGTCATATCAAAGAAATGGATGGGCTATGTTGACTTACTCCCTAATAAGCTTTGGAGAGTGATTAAAACTTGAAGCCATCAACTATCTCCCTTCGCAGGGAAATTAAAGTGGAAATACAAATCCAATGGTCTCATTTTGTGCAGCTTTAGTTTTTGACTGAATCAGCCCCACAATATCCGCGTAAATATTTAGCGAAAAGCAACCCTTCCCGTTTTTCTCTGTACTAATAATTAATCATCTCTCTCTTGACTATCATATGGACTTGCCCCTTATCTCACATTTCCTGCAAAGAGTTATATTATGTCAATGAAGAGATTAGCGGATGTATTAGGAAAAGAGGAATAGAGTTTGAAGAAATAAAGAAAAGTAACTGACAAGGAGCTACAATTTTCATGCTATACTGATTTCCTGTCTGATCCTCGTGAATTCCACACTCACGCAATGGAAACGAAGGGATTGAACAAGAGATGGACTGAAATAATTATCCAAGAAAACAAGTACAAAAGTGGTACACAATCAATTTTTGTAAATGAAGCAGCTGTATCAATAGGAATAATGCTTATATATTGCTCTATAATGCTTACAGCAACCTCTAAGCTATTTACTAAATATAAGTTTTATCAGACGAAAACAATTAATGAATTAGGATTCACCACAATCCAGAGAGTTTTTTAGACTTTTTTGTGCTGGGAATCCAATTACAGAGTTTGTTGGAAAAAGCCAAAAAGTGGAAAAAAATAGCTTGAAAACTCCAATTTTACCTTCATTGTTTGCAACGTGGTCTGGTTTTAGAAACAAACGGGAATTAAAAATAGTCCATTACTATCATTATAGAAAAGAGGAAAAGAAACTATAGGATAATCTTTCTAAATATCCAAACTGCCATATAGATATTGAGGAAATATTAGGAAGATGCCTCCCCTCCCCACTTTGGACACTGGGGGGCAGTGTTGTCACATGAAACTCTGCACTCAGTGGGGGATGGGCTAGGGAATAAAACAAGAGTCATTAGATATTATTTCATTTCTGAGACATGATTTTTTTTATTACATTTATTATTTTTATTTTTATATATAATATATAATATATAATATATAATATATAATATATAATATATAATATATAATATATAATATATAATATATAATATATAATATATAATATATAATATATAATATATAATATATAATATATAATATATAATATATAATATATAATATATAATATATAATATATAATATATAATATATAATATATAATATATAATATATAATATATAATATAGATAGATAGATATAGATATAGATATAGATATAGATATAGATATAGAGATAGAGATAGAGATAGAGATAGAGATAGAGATAGAGATAGAGATAGAGATAGAGATAGATAGATAGATAGATAGATAGATAGATAGATCTATTTCAAGCTATTTAGCTTGAAGAGAGAGCCGAAGACAGAGAGTGGAAGTGTGACCTTCCTCCCATATTTGGGCATACCAGGGGTTGTGACTTTAAATATATACCTCTCACCCTGGCTGGCTGATAAGGAGTCGAGCTGTGTAGCTCAATGGTTAACACATCTGCCTAAGAGGCAATAGAGCACAGGTTCGATTCCCAACGAAGGGTGTGGCTAGCTAATGAGAGCTAAATAGCTTGAAATAGATCTATACTAGTCTCCCTTTATTTATTTATCAGCATAAATATAACAAATGTAACAAAAAGGCAACAGTAAAAAATATTGGGTTTCTGTCTGAATGGTCTCTTGTGACGAGCCGAAGACAGAGAGTGGAAGTGTGACCTTCCTCCCATATTTGGGCATACCAGGGGTTGTGACTTTAAATATATACCTCTCACCCTGGCTGGCTGATAAGGAGTCGAGCTGTGTAGCTCAATGGTTAACACATCTGCCTAAGAGGCAATAGAGCACAGGTTCGATTCCCAACGAAGGGTGTGGCTAGCTAATGAGAGCTAAATAGCTTGAAATAGATCTATACTAGTCTCCCTTTATTTATTTATCAGCATAAATATAACATATATATATATATATATATATATATATATATTATTTTTATTACAATAATTATTGTTTTGCACATGAGAAGAAATGAAAAAAAGGCTAGTGGCGCCTATGACGCTGCCCGGAGAACCAGTTCAGGGTCATGGCAGGCCTGGGTCACTGCCAGTTCCAGCCAAACCGTTACTACTTCAGCCAAACCGGTCAAAACCGGTAAGAAGCCATCACTGATACACACTCACCGAGAGTATTTATTCCTCATTGTGAAGCCATGGCTGAGTTGAACATTAAATATGATCCAACAGTGTTCGGTGGCAGCCAAAAAAGCCGAAGCAATCCTAAATTGCATTAACAGAGGGCTACAATCAAGATCACATGAGGTAATAATACTAATCTATAAAGCCTTAGAGAACACTGCATCCAGTTTTGGTCACCACACTATAAAAAGATGTTGAGACTCTACAAAAAGTGCAGAGAAGAGCAATGAAGAATATTAGGGGCCTGGAGGCTAAAACTTATGAAGAACGGTTGCAGGAACTGGGTATGTCTCATTTAACGAAGAGAAGGACTAGGAGAGACATGATAGCCTAGGAGGACTAGGAGAGACATGACTCTTCTGATATCTCAGGGGCTGCCACAAAGAAGAGGGAGTCAAACTATTCTCCAAAGCACCTGAGCGTAGAACAAAAAGCAATGGGTGGAAACTAATCAAGGAGAGAAGCAACCTAGAAATAAGGAGAAAGTTCCTGACAGTGAGAGCAATAAACCCATGGAACAGAAGTTGCCTTCAGAAGTCATGGGAGCCTCATCACTGAATTTCTGAAATTTTGCAAGTCTTTGTTTTAATTACTGTAATATGAATCTATTGTTTTTCCTATGAAATTGTACTTTAAAGAAAAGGAGTATCCCTGAAAATCAGCCATAGAAACTGTGAGATTAATGCACTGAGGGAACCTCTTTATACCTAGCAATATGTAAATGAAGGCACAATTTCCCCTTTAAAGGCTACACCCAACCACACAAAGTTTGTGCACTTTCCTCAATCCATTCCTATCCATTCCTTTCATTGGTTACAGGGAACAAAAAATGATCCTGTGGCTGAATCTGGTGCCCTTGTTAGTATTCCTTCAAGGTAGTTTTTTCTCCTCTATAAAGAATTTCTGTCCATATTCTCTTTTTGTATATAGAAGATTTCATTGAAACACTTTTGTTTTTAGGAGTCCAATCTCAGGTCCAGTTGGTGGAGTCTGGAGGAGATGAGAGAAGACCTGGGGAGTCCCTCCGTCTCTCCTGCCAAGCCTCTGGATTCACCTTCAGCCGCAATAATATGCACTGGGTGAGACAGGATAGACCTACCATAATATAAATCTTCACTTTCTCCTTTCAGTCCCAGGGAAGCAAGAACAAAGAATATCTGAGATGAGTTTTCTTAGGATTCAAAAATTATGTGAATATCACACATGTAAATTTTGTCCAAAAAGGTCTGTAAGGCAATGAACTCAGAGGCTCTTTTATCCCAAGAAATATGTAAATCAGGGCCCATTGTTCCCTTTAAAGGAGCTGCATGGTTTCCTTTTTCAGGCTATACCCACCCACACAAAGATTGTTTAGGTTTAGGTTTAGGTTTTATTGGGATTTATATGCCGCCCTTTTCCCTGAGGGGACTCAGGGCGGCTTACAACCACAGGGGAGGGGAAGTGCAAGGTCAAAACAAACACTTTGTGAACAAAAGAAAAATAATAAAACACAACTTTCATTCAGCAATCAAACACTCGGGCGGGTAATTGGAAGCCTATCCCCAGGCCTGCTGGGAGAGCCAGATCTTGAGGGCTGCGCGGAAGGTCTGGATCGTGGTGAGGGTGCGGATCTCCATGGGGAGCTCGTTCCATAGGGTCGGGGCAGCAACAGAAAAGGCTCTCCTCCGTGTGGTCGCCAGTCGACATTGACTGGCAGATGGAATTCGGAGGAGGCCCAGTCTGTGCGATCTGATTGGTCGATTTAGGGAGGTAATCGGCAGAAGGCGGTCTCTCAAGTACCCAGATCCACTACCATGGAGTGCTTTAAAGATGGTCATCATTATCCTGAAGCGCACCCGGAGACCAACAGGCAGCCAGTGCAGCTCGCGGAGGACAGGTGTAACGTGGGCGAACCGAGGTGCGCCCACTATCACTCGCGCGGCTGCATTTTGGACTAGCTGTAGTCGCCGGATGCACTTCAGGGGCAACCCCATGTAGAGCCCATTGCAGTATTCCAGTCTAGAGATCACAAGGGCTCGAGTGACTGTTGTGAGGGCCCCCCGATCTAGGTAGGGCCGCAACTGGCGGACCAGGCGAACCTGGGCAAATGCCCCCCTGGTCACAGCTGACAGCTGATGGTCAAAAGTCAGCTGTGGATCCAGGAGGACTCCTAAGTTGCAGACCCTATCTGAGGGGTATAAAATTTGACCCCCCAGCCTAAGCGTTGGTGTATTAGCCAAATTATTGGGGGGGAAACACAACAGCCACTCGGTCTTATCCGGGTTGAGCACCAGTTTGTTAGCACTCATCCAGTTCTTAACGGCCTCCAGACCCCGGTTCATCACATCCACCGCTTCATTGAGTTGGCACGGGGCGGACAGATACAATTGCGTATCGTCCGCATATTGATGGTATTTTATCCCGTGCCTCCGAATGATCTCGCCCAGCGGTTTCATGTATATGTTAAATAGTAGGGGGGATAGGACCGAACCCTGAGGTACTCCACACGTTAGGGGCCTCAGGGACGATCTCTGCCCCCCCACTAACACCGACTGCGACCTGTCCGAGAGGTAGGAGGAGAACCACCGCAAAACAGTGCCTCCCACTCCCACCTCCCGCAGTCGTCGCAGAAGGATACCATGGTCGATGGTATCGAAAGCCGCTGAGAGGTCAAGGAGAACCAGGATGGACGCATAGCCTCCATCTCTGGCCCTCCAGAGATCATCGGTCAATGCGACCAAAGCGGTTTCTGTGCTGTAACCAGGTCTGAAGCCGGACTGGAAGGGGTCAAGATAACTAGCTTCCTCCAAGGCCCGTCGAAGCTGAAAGGCCACCACCTTCTCAACAACCTTCCCAATAAAGGGAAGGTTGGAGACAGGACGAAAGTTGTTTAAGATGGCTGGATCTAACGATGGTTTCTTTAGGAGGGGTCTCACCACCGCCGTTTTGAGCGCGGCGGGGAAGTGCCCCTCCCGAAGGGAGGCGGTGACAACCGCCTGGATCCAGCCATGTGTCACCTCCCTGCTGTTGGCCACCAGCCAGGAGGGACACGGGTCCAGAATACAAGTGGAGGCACTTACAGCTCGGATGGCCTTGTCCACATCCCCAGAGGCAACTTCCTGGAACTCAACCCAGAACTGATGTGGCAAATGATCCTCCTGTGTCTCAGCTGGATCTACTGCGGTGGAGTCCAAGTCCGATCGAAACCGAGCTACTTTGTCCGCCAAGAATTGAGCATAATCCTCAGCCCTACCCTGCAAGGGGTCTCCCGCATCCCTCCTATTAAGGAGGGAGCGGGTTATCCTGAACAGGGCGGCTGGGCGTGACTCGGCGGACGCAACCAAGGAAGAAATATATGATCTTTTTGCAGTTCTTAATGCTCGGACATAGTCCTTGGTGCAGGTAGTTAAGAGTGCTCGGTTTGCCTCGGACCTATCGGACCTCCACTGGTGCTCTAGGCATCTCCTCCGGCGTTTCTTCTCCCGGAGTTCCTCGGTAAACCAGGGAACTCTCCGGGATCCACTGACCCGGAGGGGCCGTAGTGGCGCAATCCGGTCGAGAGACTCCGACGCCGCCGAGTACCAGGCGGCAGCCAGAGTCTCCGCCGAACTGTGGGCGAGGGTATCAGGAATAACCCCAAGCTCCGTCTGGAACCTCAAAGGGTCCATAAGTCGCCTGGGGCGGAACCACCTGGTCGGTTCCTCCTCCCTACGGTGGGGGTTTGGCCTCCGGAAGTCAAGCCTCAGTAGGCAATGGTCTGACCACGACAGGGGTATGATCTCATTACCCCTCAGACCAAGATCACACATCCACTGCTCCGAGAGAAATACGAGAGAAATTGTGCACTTTCTTTGCTATCGATTCCCTCCATTCATTACAGGGAGCCAAAATGATCCCATGGCTGAATTAGTTGTCCTTGTTAGTGCTCCTTCAAGGTATTTTTCCCTCTTTAAAGAATTAATTTCATTTTTTTTTTTTACTTTTTATGTATAGAATATTTCATTGAAACACTTTTGCTTTTAGGAGTCCAGTCTCAAGTCCAGTTGGTGGAGTCTGGAGGGGATGTGAGAAGACCTGGGGAGTCCCTCCATCTCTCCTGCCAAGCCTCTGGATTCACCTTCCGCAGCTATACAATGCACTGGATGAGACAGGCTCCTGGGAAAGGACTTGAATGGGTGGCAGCAATAGCTATAGGATCATCTCCTTCCACTAACTACCCAGACAAAGTCAAGGGACGCTTCACCATCTCCAGAGATGATTCTCGCAGCCAGCTGTATCTGCAAATGAACAGCCTCAAACTAGAGGATTCCGCAGTTTATTACTGTGTGAGAGCGACACAGTGAGAGGAAGTGAATCGGATGCCAAGCAAAAACCTTCTCTTCTTCTCAGCAGCTCTCCAAAATGATTCAGTCAAAGGAAGTTGTGTATTTGAACTTAAAAGCAGAATATAAATCTCCATGACGTGTCTTGGACCTCAAATCTGATCTTTGTAGAAGCAATGTAGAACCTTGTTAACACTTTGATGTTGAAAAAAAAGATACTATCAAGATTGTGTAATGAGAAATATGATTTAGGTTCGAGAGATCTTCCTTGATATCTTTGCAACTCTGGATCCCTTAATTCTCAGTATTACCAAATCTCAGTGTTTTATTTTTTTGGACTTGTTTCTCCATTTTAATTCTTTCTATATCACTATATATTCCACACCCTCAGTCCTGAAGTTCTCTCCGCTCAGTAGGATTTAGCCAAGGGATGTAAACATTGGTCACTGTAAGCCTCCTCTCCCATAAACCCTGTTGTGACTTCTCATTTGTAGGATGGTCGTTTTTAGTCCTCCGTAGGCTTCACAGAGGCCTCCTGAAGGTCCCTGAATGCTCCGGAGGGCTTAAACCAATCCTACGAGCAAACTGGAAGTCCATTCCCGAACTTCCTGTTTGTCCATAGGGCTGTTTTTTTTTGTTCTCCGGAGGTTTCACGGAAACTTCAGAGGGCATCCGGGGGACAATGGGGATGCTCTTTTCACCTTCCCCAGGCTCCTATAAAGCCTCTGGAGCCTGGGGAGGGCAAAACATGGCTTTAAAAAAGGCTGAACACCTCAGGTGCTCTTACAAATGGCTCAGGGTGCCCCCTGTGGAACGAGTGCTATAGGTTTGCCATCCCGGGGGTAGAGTATAAAACTAGTGTCATTAGATATTGTCTCATTTCTGAGATATGATTAGTTTATTATTATTTCCATAATGGTTCACTGAAAACTCTCAGGAGAATTCCACATCTCAGGAGGTTATAATCCCAATTATACCTTATCAAGAATTCGGGTTTGGGGTCCTTTTCAAAGGCCCCTGGTAAGGGTAGAAAATGTCAAAAGGCTTTACGGAATATAGATGTGACCTTCCCTTCATGCTCTGTCTCCAGTGAAACCTTTACAAAAATTATAATTGCATGTTCCTTTCCTCTCCCTTTGAATCACTTTGGAGAAGCAGTGAAATTTGCAAGTCTTTGTTTTAATTACTCTAATATATGCATGCAGTTTATCCAATGACTTTATATTTTAAAGAAACTTCACTTTTGTAAAGAGTGGCATGTTATGGGAAAATAAGTCACATAAAAGGTGAAACTGTGAGATTAATGCACTGAGGGCCCCTTTTATCCCAAGTGGTATGTAAATCAAAGAAAAATTTTCCCTTTAAAGGAGCTGCTTGGTTATCCTTTTCCGGTTAAACCCACCCACACAAAGGTTGTGCAGTTTCCTAAATCCTTTCCTCTCGATTCCCTCACTTCATTACAGGGAGCAAAAATGATCCCATGGGTGAAATTTGTGCCCTTTTTAGTGCACTGGAAGCCTCTTCTCCCAGAATCCCTCTGAGACTCCATTTTTTAAACTGCCTTCCCGCCTTGATATAGTCTCTTGATTACTCCTGCCTCAATTTCACCTCAAAGAAATGGATGGGCTGACCTGACTTATTCCCTAATAACCTTTGGAGAGTAAATGAAACTTGGAGCCATCCATCAACTATCTTGCTTAACAGCAAAATGATTTGAAAATCAGGTGTGTAAATTCTGTCTGAAAAATCTCTAAGTAAAAAGACTGAGGGGCTCTTTTATCCCAATCAATATGTAAATCAGAACATAATTTCCCTTTAAAGGAGCTGCATGGTTTCCCTTTTCAGGCTGTACCCAAGAACACCAAGTTTGCATGGTTCCTAAATTCTTTGCGTTCGATTCCCTCCATTCGATAAATGGAGCTAAAATGATCCCATGGCTGAATTTGGGGTCCTTGTTAGTGTTCATTCAAGGTAAATTTTTCCCTCTCTTTAAAGAATTTCCTTCCATATTCTCATTTTTGCATATAGAAGGTTTCATTAAAATGTTTTTTTTTCTTTTTAGGAGGCCAATCTCGAGTCCAGTTGGGGGAGTCAGGAGGGGATGTGAGAAGTCCTGGAGATTCCCTCCATCTCTCCTGCCAAGCCTCTGGATTCACCTTCAGCAACTATAGCATGGGCTGGTTGAGACAGGCTCCATGGAGGGGACCTGAATGGGAGGCTGAGATAAATTCTGGTTCCAGTAGGATATCCTACTCAGACAAAGTCAAGGGGGGCTTCACCATCTCCAGAGACGATGTCAAAAGCCAACTGCATCCTCAAATGAACAGTCTCAAAGCTGAAGACGCAGCCGCCTATTACTGGGCGAGAGACACAGTGAGGTGATATGAATGTGAGGTGATGAAAGGACCTTCTTTTCCTCAGAGCAGCCCTTCAACTTCTTTTAGCCTAAAATGATGGATTAGTGAATTAGGATTCATCACCAACCAGAAAACATTTTGGACTATTTTGTTCTGGGAATCCAATGAGAGAGTTTGTTTGAAGAAAATGAAAAGTGGAAAAAAATAGTTTGTTTTAACATCACTGTTTACAAGGTGGTCTGGTTTTAGAAACAAACTGGAATTAAAAATAGTCCATTACTATCATGGTAGAAAAGAGGAAATGAAACTATAGCATATTTTTTTCTAAATATCCAAACTGCCATAAGGAAATATTAGGAAGATGCCCCCCCTCCTCACGTTGGATACTGGGGGGCAGTGTTGTCAATAGAAACTCTATGGCCTCTGCGCCATGTGGGAGATGGGGAGAGAATAAAACAGATGTCATTAGAAATTGTCTCATTTCTGAGATATGATTAGTTTATTCTTAATTCCATAATGATTCATTGAAAACTGAAGATAGATTTGACTTTTCCTTCAAGCTCTTATCCAGAGTAGCCCTTCCAAAAATTATAATTGCATGTTCCTTTGAATCACTTTGGAGTAGTGGTGAAATTTTGCAAGTCTACATTTTAATTCCTCTAATATAAACCTGCCATTTCTGCTTTGAATTTACAGTAAGAGAAAAGAAAGAAATAGTTTGCCTTCACTGTTATGAAGACTGGAATATTTTGTGATAGTCCCCCATGTAAAGACAAGGAAAACTCAGAGATTCATCCACTGAGTGGCCCTTTTATCTGAAGTGATATGTAAATGAAGTGAAAATTTCACCTTTAAAGGATCCACTTGATTTCTGTTTTCAGTCTACACCCACCCACACAAAGTTTGCTGAATTATTTCCTCTCAATTCTTTCCATTCTTTCCATTCATTAAAGGGAGCCAAAATGATCCCATGGCTGATTTTGTTCTCCTTGTTAGTGCTACTTCAAGGTATTTTTCCTCCTCTTTAAGGAATAAATTTCATTTTTTTTACTGATTATATATAGAACATTTCATTGGATCACTTTTGTTTTCAGGAGTCCAGTCTCAAGTCCAGTTGGTGGAGTCTGGAGGGGATGTGAGAAGACCTGGGGAGTCCCTCCGTCTCTCCTGCCAAGCTTCTGGATTCACCTTCAGTGACTATCGCATGAGCTGGTTGAGACAGGCTCCAGGGAAAGGACTGGAATGGGTGGCCTACATAAGTACAGCCTCATCTCCAATTCACTACTCAGACAAAGTCAAAGGACGCTTCACCATCTCCAGGGATGATTCCCGCAGCCAGCTGTATCTGCAAATGAACAATCTGAAACCAGAGGACACAGCTGTCTATTATTGTGCAAGACGCACAGTGAGAGGAAGTGAATCTGATGCCAAGCAAAAACCTTCTCCTCCTCTGAGCAACTTTCGAAATTGGTTCAGAAAGTCAAATGTGGGCTTTTTAAAGTGAGAAGCAGAAGGTAAATCTCCATATACAATTTGGAACCTTAGGTCTGATCTTCTAGGAAGCCGTGTAGAAGGTGAATGACATTTCGATATGTGAGAAGAAAGAAATCTCTAGGCTGTGGAACAAAATGGGAAGGAAGTTTGTAAAAAGTAACTTCCTGTCTAATCCTAATGCGATCGAAACTTATCCAATGAAGACAAAACTTTGGTGTTGAACAAGAGCAAAAAATAATTATTACTGTTGCTCTTGCTACAATTTCATATCAAAGAAATGGATGTGCTGACTTGGATTACTCCTTACTAAACGTTGGAGAGTGAATAAGACTTGAAAGCCTCCACTGTCTTGTTTAACAGGGAAACTAAAGTGAAAATACATATCCAATGGTCTCATTTTGTGCAAGTATACTTTTTGACTTAGGAGAATCAGCCCCAAAGTGTCCACTTTGAAATGTACGAAAACATTTAGCAAAAAGTAACTCTTTCCATTTTCCTTGGCACTAATAATTAAATATCTCTGTTTGACTATCGTAAGGACTTGCCTGTAATCTCAAATTTATTGCAAGGAATTCTATTATGCCAATGAAGAGAGCATTTGATATATTGGGAAAAGAGGAATGGAGTTTGAAGAAATAAAGAAATCTAACTGACAAGGATCTACAACTATGATATTATAATGGCTTCCTCTATAATCCTCATGAAATCCACACTCACCCAATGGAAATGAAGCATTGGGGTGGAACAAGAGATGAGGTGTAATGTTTATCCTAGAAAACGAGTACAAAATTGTAACATAATACATTTTGATAAACAATGAGACAGTAACAAAAGGAATAACAGTTATTTATTGGTCTATTATTCCTTATACTTCAATTTCAGCATATTGCCTCCAACAATCCGGGTCTTCATTTCACCAACCTCAGAGGGATGGAAAGCTGTGTCAACCTTGAACCTGTCAGATTCAAACTCCTGGCACTGGGCAGAGTTTGCCTGCAATATTTCATTCCAACCACTGTGTCACCAGGGAAATATTCATGCAATCCTCACTGCACAGAGTAATATCAACCAATGTTGCTCCATTTATATTTCTTCCGTATAAATATATATTCAATGCCCTCAATCCTGAAGCTCTGTCCCCTCATTGATCCAAGGACAACATTGGTCAAGAAGAAACTGTGTAGCTGATCTCCCAACTCTTGATGTAATAAGGATAATAAATTCTCTACTGCATTGATACCTTGTCTGAAATTGTGGAATCATTCAAGACTTTATTATATCTACCATAATAAAAATCTTCGCTTTCTCCTTTCAGTCACAGGGAAGCAGGTAAAAAGAATATCTGAGATGAGTTTTCTTGGGATTCAAAAAAATTATGTGAATATCACACATGTGAGCTCTAAGTCTCAAAGGGAATGAACTCAGAGGCTCTTTTATCCCAAGGAATATGTAAATCAGGGCCCATTGTTTCCATTAAAGGAGCTGCATGGTTTCCTTTTTCAGGCTACACCCACCCACACAAAGTTTGTGCACTTTCTTTGCTATCAATTCCCTCGATTCATTACAGGGAGCAAAAATGATCCTGTGGCTGAATATAATGCCCTTGTTAGTGCTCCTTCAAGGTATTTTTCCCCTCTTTAAAGAATTTCCCTTCATGTTCTCTTTTTGTATATAGAAGGTTTCATTGAAATGTTTTTTTCCTTTCAGGAGTCCAGTCTCAAGTCCAGTTGGTGGAGTCTGGAGGGGATGTGAGAAGACCTGGGGAGTCCCTCCGTCTCTCCTGCCAAGCCTCTGGATTCACCTTCAGCAGCTACTACATGCACTGGGTGAGACAGGCTCCAGGGAAAGGACTGGAATGGGTGGCCATCATACGTACAGGATCATCTCCTTCCATTCACTACTCTGACAAAGTCAAGGGCCGCTTCATCATCTCCAGGGATGATTCTCGCAGCCAGCTGTATCTGCAAATGAACAGCCTCAAACTAGAGGATTCAGCAGTTTATTACTGTGCGAGAGACACAGTGAGAGGAAGTGAATCTGATGCCCAACAAAAACCTTTTTTCCTCTAAGAAGCTCTCCAAAATGATTCAGTCTAAGGAAATTGTGTATTTGAAAGCTGAAGATAAATCTCCATGACATCTCTTGGACCTCAAATCTGATCTTTGAAGAAATGAGAAACCTTGTTAGCACGTTCATGTTGAAAAAAAGGTAATCTCCACATTGTTAATGAGAAATATGGATTGATGTCCCATAGATCTTCCTCAATATCTTTGCAACCCTGAGTCCCTTAAATTCTCAGTATTGCTAAATCTCTGTGTTTTATTATTTTTAGAAACATTTCTCCATTTTTATTCTTTCTATATCAATATATATATATTCAACCACCTCAATCCTGAACTTCTCTCCCTTCATGAGTAATCAGCCAAGGGAGGTAAACAATGGTCACTGGAAGCCTCCTTTCCCATATTTCCTCTGAAAATTTGTATTTTGGAATGTCTTCCTGCCTTTATGGGGTCGCTTGGTTACTCCTGCTGCAATTTCATATCAAAGAAATTGATGGGCTATGTTGACTTCCTCCCTAATAAGCTTTGGAGAGTGAATAAAACTTGATGCCATCAACTATCTTCCTTAGCAGGGAAATTAAACTGGAAGTACAAATCCAATGGTCTCATTTTGTGCAGCTTTAATTTTTGACTTAATCAGCACCACAATATCCACGTAAATATTTAACGAAAAGCAACCTTTCTCGTTTTTCTCTGTACTAATAATTAAAACTCTCTCTCTTGACTATCATATGGACTTGCCCCTAATCTCAAATTTCTTGCAAAGAGTTATATTATGTCAATGAAAAGATTAGCGGATGTATTAGGAAAAGAGTAATCGAGTTTGAAGAAATAAAGAAAGATAACTGACAAGGAGCTACAATTTTCATGTTATACTGATTTCCTGTCTGATCCTAGTGAATTCCACACTCTCCCAATGGAAATGAAGGGGTTGAACAAGAGATGGGGTGGAATAATTATCCTAGAAAACAAGTACAAAAGTAGTACAGAATCAATTTTGGTAAATGAAGCAGCTGTATCAATAGGAGTAATACTTATATATTGCTCTATAATGCTTACAGCAACCTCTAAGCTGTTTACTAAATATAACTTTTATCAGCCAATAACAATTACTGAATTAGGATTCACCACAATCCAGAGAGTATTTTAGACTTTTTTTGTGCTGGGAATCCAATTACAGAGTTTGTTGGAAAAAAACAAAAAGTGGAAAAAAAAATAGCTTGAAAACTCCAATTTTATCTTCATTGTTTATAACATGGTCTGGTTTTAGAAAAAAAAACTGGAATCAATAATAGTCCATTACTATCATAGTAGAAAAGAGGAAATGAAACTATAGCATCATCT
>NC_045558.1:135889953-135897453 GCF_009769535.1 Thamnophis elegans
GGGGGCAGTGTTGTCACATGAAACGCTGCACTCAGTGGGGGATGGGCTAGGGAATAAAATAAGTGTCATTAGATATTCTTTCATTTCTGAGACATGATTTTTTTATTACTGTTTCCACAATAGTTCACTGAAATCTCTCAGGAAAATTTCACATGTCAGGAGGTTATAATCCTCACCGTAAAGCCCATAATTTTTGATAAAAGGATGTATCATTAGTGTTTGTATCCAGAGGAAGTTTCTACAATGTACAACGGTGCCTCAGACCTTTGCTGAAAATGAAAACTACACGAAGGGACGTTTTAACAAACACACACACAAACACCAAGGATGAGTTCCGGCAGGCACTACTGCCGGTTTACTCACAGGCATGCTGTTTAAGCATTTGAAGTGTGCTGGGCACGCATGTGCAGTACAATTAAAATTGTTTTGCACATGAGAAGAAATGAAAAACAGGCTGGTGGCGCCTATGATGCTGCCTGGAGAACCGGTTGAGGGGCATGGCAGGCCTGGGTCACTGCCAGTTCCAGCCAAACCATTAACGCTTCAGCCAAACCAGTCAAAACCAATAGGAAGCCATCACTGATACACACTCACCGGGAGCATTTATTCCTCATAATGAAACCATGGCTGAGCTGAACATTAAATATGATCGAACAGTATGCGGTGGCAGCCAAAAAAGCCGATGCAATCCTAAATTGCATTAACAGAAGGCTCCAATCAAGATCACATGAGGTAATAATACCACTCTATAAAGACTTAGGGAACACTGCATACAGTCTTGGTCACCATATTATAAAAAGATGTTGGGACTCTAGAAAGTGTGCAGAGAAGAGCAACAAAGAATATTCGGGGCCTGGAGGCTAAATTACAATAAGAGCGGTTGCAGGAATTGGGTAGGGCTACTTTAATGAAAAAATGGACCAGGGGAGACATGATAACCATCTTCCAATATCTTAGGGGTTGCCACAAAGAAGAGGGAGTCAAACTGTTCTCCAGGGCACCTGAGAGTAGAACAAGAAGCAATGGGTGGAAACTAATCAAGGAGAGAAGCAACCTAGAAATAAGGAGAAAGTTCCTGACAGTGAATACAATCAACCCATGGAGCAGAAGTTGCCTTCAGAAGTCGCGGGAGCCTCATCACTGAAGGCTTCAAAGAAGAGACTGGACTGCCATCTGTCAGAAATGGTGTAGGGTATGTTCTAACTTAAAAATATCTCCTTCCAAACTTTTTATTGCACATTCAAAACCTCTCCTTTTGAACCACTTTTGAGAATTTTGTATTTGTATTAAATACTCTAATATGAACCTGCTGTTTTTCCTATGAAATTATAGGTTAAAGAAAAGGAGTTTCCCTTTGCTTTTATTAAGAGTGGCATGTTATGTGAAAATCAGCCACATAAACTGTGAGATTAATGCACTGAGGGGGCATCTTTATACCAAGAAATATGTAAATGAAGGCACAAATTCTCCTTTAAAGGAGCCGCTTGGTTTCCCTTTTCAGGCCACACCCAACCACACAAAGTTTCTCCACTTTCCTCAATCCATTCCTATCCATTCCTTTCATTGGTTACAGGGAGCAAAAAATGATCCTTTGGCTGAATTTCGTGCCCTTGTTAGTGTTCCTTCAAGGTAATTCCCCCCCCCCCCCATCTTTAAAGAATTTCCGTCCATATTCTCTTTTTGTATACAGAAGATTTCATTGGAACACTTTTGTTTTTAGGAGTTCGATCTGAGGTCCATTTAGTGGAGTCTGGAGGGGATGTGAGAAGACCTGTTGAGTCCCTCCGTCTCTCCTGCCAAGCCTCTGGATTCACCTTCAACAGCTATCCCATGGTCTGGGTGAGACAGTATCCAGGGAAGGGACTGGAATGGGTGGCAGCAATAGCTACAGGATCATCTCCTTCCACTTACTACCCAGGCAAAGTCAAGGGGCGCTTCACAATCTCCAGGGTTGATACTCGCAGCCAGCTGTATCTGCAAATGAACAGCCTCAAACTAGAGGATTCTGCGGTTTATTACTGTGCGAGACACACAGTGAGAGGAAGTGAATCGGATGCCAAGCAAAAACTATTTTTTTTCCCTCTGAGCAGCTTTCTGAATTAAATCAGAAAGTCGAATTTGCATATTTAAAGTAAGAAATGGAATGTATGTCTCCGTATACAATATGGAACCTCAGATCTGATTTTTTTTGTTTAATTAATTAATTATTTAGTTAAATTGTCAACAAGGAAACAAGTATGAAAACACATGAAAAAAATCACACAAATGAATGGATATAAATAAGCAAAACATAGCCATAAACAGACATAATGAGTACATATAAATGGGGAGAGTAGGACAGGGACCGTAGGCACGCTGGAGTCTTTATGCACGTCCTCTTAGGGACCTCTTAATGAATGTGTAAGGTCCATGGTAGTCAGTTTAAGGTAAAAGCTTTGGGGGTTAGAGGAACTAACAACAGGAACAGGTTCGGTGTTCTAAGAAGCCGTGTGGAAGATGATTGACATTTTGATAGGTGAGGGGAAGGAAATCTCCAGGCTGTTTGAACAAACTGGGTAATTTGAAAATAAAATGGTTTCCTATCTAATCCTAATGTAATCCACACTCAACCAATGGTAAAATATCATGGGTGTTGAACAAGAGACAGCCAAAATTATTATCCTAAAAAAAAAAAATGTTTATAAAAGTTATACAGAACAGATTTTGAGGAATGTAGTAGCAAAAGCATTTTTATAGCAATTCGTGGTAATTTCCCCTTAAATTAAGCTCCATGGTTTCCCTTTTCAGGCTTCACCCACCAACACAAAGTTTGCACGGTTCCTAAATTATTTGGTTTCGATTCCCTCCATTCGATAAATAGAGTGAAAATGACCCCATGGCTGAATTTGGTTTACAAGGTGGTCTGGTTTTAGAAACAAACTGCAATTAAAAATAGTCCATTACTATCATGGTAGAAAAGAGGAAATGAAACTATAGCATAGTCTTTCTAAATATCCAAACTGTCACATAGATATTGAGTAAATATTAGGAAGATCCCTCCCCTCTTCACTTTGGCCACTGGGGGGCAGTGTTGTCCCATGAAACTCCTCTGCACTCAGTGGGGGATGGGATGGGGAATAAAACTCATTTCATTAGATATTGTCTCATTTCTAAGACATGTTTTTTTTTAAATTATTATTATTAATGTCTAAGGGAAATTTCACATGTCGGGACGTTATAATCCTCACCATCAAGCTGAGAAATTTTGGTAAAATGATGTATCATTGGTCTTTCTATCCAAAGGAAGTTTCTAGAATATATTAAGGTACTTCAGACCTTTGCTGAAAATGAGAACTACATGAAGGGACATTTTACCATACACAAACACACCGAGAGTATATATTCCTCATGGTGAAGCCATGTCTGAGTTGACAATTAAATATTAGCCTACAGTGTCTGGTGGCAGCCAAAAAAGCCAATGCAATCCTAAATCTCATTAACAGAGGGCTACAATCAAGATCACATGAGATAATAATACCACTCTATAAAGCCTTAGTAGGACCACACCTAGAAGACTGCATCCAGTTTTAGTCACCACATTATATAAAGCGATTGAGACTCTAGAAAGAGTGCAGATTATTATTGACGAGTTAAAAACCAATCTAATAAGCAAAGAACATCCCACAGGCTTCATCAATTTCTTCTGTCTGTCTCTTTTCTTTCATTCAGCTCAAATTGTCTTGTAGATTGATGCCTCATCATTTGGTTTTCACTCACTTTTTGGGGTTTTCTTCAAGGGGACATACTAAGGGGAGAAAATGTGGGGAGGAAAAATCTCAAGAATTCAGATTCGATTTTCTTTTTTATGTTCGACCTCAAAACATCTCCTTCCAAACTTTTTGTGCAAGTATACTTTTTGACTTAGGAGGATCAGCCCCAAAGTGTCCAATTTGAAATGTACGAAAACATTTATCAAAAAAAAAAAAAAAAAACCCTTCCCATTTTCCTCTGCACTAATAATTAAATATCTCTGTCTTGACTATCGTAAGGACTTGCCCGTAATCTCAAATTTATTGCAAGGAATTCTATTATGCCAATGAAGAGAGCATCTGATATCTTAGGAAAAGAGGAATGGAGTTTGAAGAAATAAAAAAAACTAACTGACAAGGAGCTACAACTATGATCTTATGGTGGCATCCTGTCTAATCCTCATGAAATCCACACTCACCCAATGGAAACGAAGCATTGGGGTGGAACAAGAGATGGGGTGTAATGTTTATCCAATAAAATGAGTACAAAACTGTAACACAATAAGTTTTGGTAAACGATGAGACAGTAACAAAAGGAATAACAGTTATATATTGCTCTATTAATCTTTACACTTCACTTTCAGCGTATTGCCTCCAACAATCAGGGTCTTCATTTCATCGACCTCAGAAGGATGGAAGACTGTGTCAACCTCGAACCTATCAGGATCAAACTCCTGGCACTGGGCAGAGTTTGCCTGCAATATTGCATTCTAACCACTGTGTCACCAGGGAAATATTCATGCAATTCCTCACTGCACAGAGTAATATCAACCAATGTTGCTACATTTATATTTCTTCCGTATAAATATATATTCAATGCCCTCAATCCTGAAGCTCTGTCCCCTCATTGATCCAGGGACAACATTGGTCAAGAAGGAACTGTGTAGCTGATCTCCCAACTCTTGATGTAATAAGGAGAATAAATTATCTACTGCATTGATGCCTTGTCAGAAGTTGTGGAATCATTCAATACTTTATTATACCTACCATAATATAAGTCTTTGCTTTCTCCTTTCAGTTACAGGGAAGCAAGAACAAAGAATATCTGATATGAGTTTTCTTAGGATTCAAAAATTATGTGAATATCAAACATGTAAGTTCTGTCAAAAAAAGTCTCTAAGGGTTGAACTCAGGGTCTCTTTTATCCTAAGGAATATGTAAATCGGGGCCCATTTTTCCCTTTAAAGGAGCTGCATGGTTTCCCCTTTCAGTCTATACCCACCCACACAAAGTTTGTGCATTTTCTTTGCTATTGATTCCCTTGATTCATTACAGGGAGGAAAAATGATCCTGTGGCTGAATATAGTGCCCTTGTTAGTGCTCCTTCGAGGTATTTTTCCCCTCTTTAAAGTATTAGCTTCATTTTTTTTCTTTTTGTATATAGAAAGTTTCATTAAAATGTTTTTGGTTTTAGGAGTCCAGTCTCAAGTCCATTTGGTGGAGTCTGGAGGGGATGAGAGAAGATCTGGGGAGTCCCTCCGTCTCTCCTGCCAAGCCTCTGGATTCACCTTCAGCAACTTTGGGATGAACTGGGTGATACAGGCTCCAGGGAAAGGCCTGGAATGGGTGGCCTACGCAAGTACATCCTCAACTTACTACTCAGACAAAGTCAAGGGACGCTTCACCATCTACAGGGTTGATTCCCACAGAAAGCTGTATCTGCAAATGAACAATCTGAAACCAGAGGACACAGCTGTCTATTACTGTGCGAGAGACACAGTGAGAGGAAGTGAATCTGATGCCAAGCAAAAACCTTCTCCTCCTCTGAGCAACTTTTGAAATTGATTCAGAAAGTCAAATTTGGGCTTGGTAATGTGAGAAGCAGAAGGTAAATCTCCAACCTCCCAATTTCAGCGGGACAGTCCCTCTTTTGAACAATTTGTCCCGCATCCCGGTTTTTTTTTTTAAAGTCCCGATTTTTTTTTAAGTTACAAAAAAGCCTCCACCCGCCTTGAGGCTCTCCTAGCAACTGGGAGCATATATTCTTCGAGCCGAGCGCATTCCCGCCCGCGCGTCCTTGGAAGCTGTTGCCAATGGCTGAAGGAGGAGAAGAACTTTACTCCATGTGGAGACCGCGGGTTTCCCTCACGGATTTTTTCTTCTTCTGTTGCTTTGAGCAGCCCCTCCCTCCCTCCCTCCCCCCCCCTCTCTCTCTCGGAGCTGCCCAGCTGTGTCCGAGGCTGTCCAAGCTCAGCCCCTCCCCCCCCCCCCCCCGACTGCTGTTTCGCCTCAGGCTTCTAAATTGGCATTGCATGTTGTTTGGGGAGGGGATTACTGTGCCATAGAAACACAGCGTATGTCTCACGTGGCTGATAACCTGGTCTCTATACAGAAGAGGTAATTTTAAAAACTTCAGAGCGAATCCAGAAAGAGGGGGGGAGAGAGGCTGAAGTGAACAAGGAGTGTTTGCACAGGAGGGGAAATTTATAAACAGCCCAGTGAATCCAGAGGAGGAGTGTGTGTGAGAGAGAGAGAGAGAGAGAGAAAGAGTGAGAGGGAGGGAGGGAGGCTGAAGGTATGCACAGGTGGGGGAATTTATAAACAGCCCAGTGTATCCAGAGGAGGAGTGTGTGTGTGTGTGTGTGTGTGAGAGAGAGAGAGAGAAAGAGAGAGGGGGGAGGCTGAAGGTATGCACAGGAGGGGGAATTTATAAACGGCCCAGAGAATCCAGAGGAAGAGTGTGTGTGTGTGAGAGAGAGAGAGAGAAAGAGAGAGGGGGGAGGCTGAAGGTATGCACAGGAGGGGGAATTTATAAACGGCCCAGAGAATCCAGAGGAAGAGTGAGTGTGTGTGAGAGAGAGAGAGAAAGAGAGAGGGGGGAGGCTGAAGGTATGCACAGGAGGGGGAATTTATAAATGGCCCAGAGAATCCAGAGGAAGAGTGAGTGTGTGAGAGAGAGAGAGAGAAAGAGAGAGGGGGGAGGCTGAAGGTATGCACAGGAGGGGGAATTTATAAACGGCCCAGAGAATCCAGAGGAAGAGTGAGTGTGTGTGAGAGAGAGAGAGAAAGAGAGAGGGGGGAGGCTGAAGGTATGCACAGGAGGGGGAATTTATAAACGGCCCAGAGAATCCAGAGGAAGAGTGAGTGTGTGTGTGAGAGAGAGAGAGAAAGAGAGAGGGGGGAGGCTGAAGGTATGCACAGGAGGGGGAATTTATAAATGGCCCAGAGAATCCAGAGGAAGAGTGAGTGTGTGTGAGAGAGAGAGAGAAAGAGAGAGGGGGGAGGCTGAAGGTATGCACAGGAGGGGGAATTTATAAACGGCCCAGAGAATCCAGAGGAAGAGTGAGTGTGTGTGTGAGAGAGAGAGAGAAAGAGAGAGGGGGGAGGCTGAAGGTATGCACAGGAGGGGGAATTTATAAACGGCCCAGAGAATCCAGAGGAAGAGTGAGTGTGTGTGAGAGAGAGAGAGAAAGAGAGAGGGGGGAGGCTGAAGGTATGCACAGGAGGGGGAATTTATAAATGGCCCAGAGAATCCAGAGGAAGAGTGAGTGTGTGTGTGAGAGAGAGAGAGAAAGAGAGAGGGGGGGAGGCTGAAGGTATGCACAGGAGGGGGAATTTATAAACGGCCCAGAGAATCCAGAGGAAGAGTGAGTGTGTGTGTGAGAGAGAGAGAGAAAGAGAGAGGGGGGAGGCTGAAGGTATGCACAGGTGGGGGAATTTATAAACAGCCCAGTGTATCCAGAGGAGGAGTGTGTGTGTGTGTGTGTGTGTG
>NC_045558.1:135904953-135993050 GCF_009769535.1 Thamnophis elegans
ATATTCATGCAATCCTCACTGCACAGAGTAATATCAACCAACGTTGCTCCATTTATATTTCTTCCGTATAGATATATATTCAATGCCCTCTATCCTGAAGCTCTGTCCCCTCATTGATCCAGGGACAACATTGGTCAAGAAGGAACTGTGTAGCTGATCTCCCAACTCTTGATGTAATAAGGAGAATAAATTATCTACTGCATTGATGCCTTGTCAGAAGTTGTGGAATCATTCAAGCGTTTATCATACCTATCATTATATAAATCTTCACTTTCTCCTTTCAGTCACAGGGTAGAAAGAACAAAGAATATCTGAGATGAGTTTTATTAGGATTCAAAAATTATGTGAATATCACACATGTAAGTTCTGTCCAAAAAAGTCTCTAAGAGAATGAACTCAGAGGCTCTTTTATCCCAAGGAATATGTAAATCGGGGTGCATTGTTCCCTTTAAAGGAGCTGCATGGTTTCCCTTTTCAGGCTACACCAACCCACACAAACTTTGTGCACTTTCTTTGCTATCGATACCCTCCATTCATTACAGGAAGTGAACATGATTCCATGGCTGAATTTGGTGTCCTTGTTAGTGCTCCTTCAAGGTATTTTTCCCCTCATTAAAGTATTAGCTTCATTTTTTTTCTTTTTGTATATAGAAGGTTTCATTGAAATGTTTTTGTTTTTAGAAGTTCAATCTCAAGTCCAGTTGGTGGAGTCAGGAGGGGATGTGAGAAGACCTGGAGAGTCCCTCCGTCTCTCCTGCCAAGCCTCTGGATTCACCTTCAGCAACCACTGGATGAACTGGGCGAGAAAGGCTCCAGGCAAAGTACTGGAATGGGTGGCCAACATACGTAAAGGTTCATCTCCTTCCACTCTCTCTCTCTCTCTCTCTCACACACACACACAGTGAGTATATATCCCTCACTCTGAAGCTATGTCTGAGTTGACAATTAAATATTACCCAAGAGTATATGGTGGTAGCCGAAAAGATCACGTCAGTTAATAAAACTACTCTTTAAAGCCTTAGTAGGACCACACCTAGAAGACTGGATCTAGTTTTAGTCACCACATTATAAAAAGATGTGGAGACTCTGGAAAGAGTGCAGAGAAGAACAACAAAGATGACTAAGGGGACTGGAGGCTAAAACATATAGATAGATAGATAGATAGATAGATAGATAGATAGATAGATAGATAGATAGATAGATAGATAGATAGAAGTTTATTTATATGCCACCCTTTTCCCTGGGGGGACTCAGGGCGGCTCACAATCCAAGAGAGGGGGGGAGACAAACTTTTTAACATATAAGACAATACATAATTAAAAAACACAACATTCATACCATTCGGGCGGGTTACAGTCTTAGCCCCAGGCCTGATGGGATAGCCAGATTCTGAGGGCTGTGCGGAAGGTCTGGAGGGTGGTGAGGGTACGAATCTCCACGGGGAGATCGTTCCATAGGGTCTGAGCTACCACCGAGAAGGCTCTCCTCCGCGTAGTTGCCAGTCGGCATTGACCGGCAGATGGAACTCGGAGGAGGCCTAATCAATGAGATCTAATAGGTCGCGTGGAGGTAATTGGCAGTAGGCGGTCTCTCAAGTACCCAGATCCACTACCATGTAGGGCTTTATGGGTGACAAGTAGCACCTTGAAGCGCACCCGGAGATCGACAGGTAGCCAGTGCAGCTCGCGGAGGATAGGTGTTATGTGGGTGAAGCGAGGTGCACCCACAATCGCTCTCGCGGCCGCATTCTGGACTAGCTGAAGTCGCCGAATACTCTTCAAGGGCAGCCCCATGTAGAGCACATTGCAGTACTCCAGCCTAGAGGTCACAAGGGCACAAGTGACTGTTGTGAGAGCCTCCCGGTTCAGGTAGGGGCGCAACTGGTGCACCAGGCGAACCTGGGCAAATGCCCCCCTGGTCACAGCTGACAAATGGTGTTCGAAAGTCAGCTGTGGGTCCAGGAGGACTCCCAAGTTGCGGACCCTGTCTGAGGGGTATAATGTTTGACCCCCCCAGCCTGAGAGGTGGAATACTTGCCGGATTGGTGGGAGGGAAACACAACAGCCACTCGGTCTTATCTGGGTTGAGCACGAGTTTGTTAGCCCTCATCCAGTCCCTAAAAGCTTCAAGTCCCTGGTTCATCACGTCCACCGCTTCATTGAGTTGGCACGGGGCGGACAGATACAAATGAGTATCATCCACATACTGGTGGTATTTTATCCCGTGCCGCTGAATGATCTCGCCCAGCGGTTTCATGTAGATGTTGAAAAGTAGGGGGGACAAGACCGAACCCTGCGGCACCCCATATGTTAGGGGCCTAGAGGTCGATCTCTGCCCTCCAACTAACACTGACTGCAACCTGTCCGAGAGGTAAGAGGAGAACCACTGCAAAACAGTGCCTCCCACCCCCACCTCCCGCAGTTGTCGCAGAAGGATACCATGGTCGATGGTATCGAAAGCCGCTGAGAGGTCAAGGATAACCAGGACGGAGGCGAAGCCTCCGTCCCTGGCTCTCCAGAGGTCATCGGTCAATGCGACCAAAGCGGTTTCTGTGCTGCAGCCAGGCCTGAAGCCAGACTGGAATGGGTCAAGATAGCTAGCTTCCTCCAAGGATCGCTGGAGCTGAAAGGCCACCACCTTCTCAACAACCTTCCCCACAAAGGGGAGGTTGGAGACTGGACGATAATTGTTAAGAACGGCTGGATCCAAGGATGGTTTCTTCAGGAGGGGTCTCACCACCGCCGCTTTAAGTGCGGGGGGAAAGACCCCCTCCCGAAGGGAGGCGGTAACAACTGCCTGGATCCAGCCCCGTGTCACCTCCCTGCTGTTAGCAACCAGCCAGGAGGGGCACGGGTCCATTACACATGTGGAGGCACTCACAGCTCTCATGGCCTTGTCCACGTCCCCAGGGGCAACATCCTGAAACTCAACCCAGGGGTTGTCTACCAGATTATCCCCTTGTGCCTCGGCTGGATCTGCAGAATCGGAGTCCAACTCCGACCGAAACCGAGCAACTTTGTCCGCTAAGAACTGGACGTAGTCCTCAGCCCTACCCTGCAGGGGATCCCCCATGTCCCTCCTGTTTAGGAGGGAACGGGTTATCCTAAACAGGGTGGCTGGGCGCGACTCAGTGGAGGCAATCAAGGTGGCAATATAAGCTCTTTTCGCCGTCCTAATTGCCCTGATGTATTCCTTGATGCACGATGTTAGAAGTGCTCGGCTCGATTCGGATTTGTTGGACCTCCATAGGTGCTCTAGGCGTCTCTTCCGGCGCTTCCTCTCCCGGAGTTCCTCGGTAAACCAAGGAGGCCTCCTGGATCCACTGCCTCGGAGCGGCCGTAGTGGCACAATCCGGTCAAGAGACTCCGACGCTGCCGAGTTCCAGGCAGCAACCAGAGTCTCCACCGGACTGTGGGCGAGAGTATCAGGAATAACCCCAAGCTCCGTCTGGAACCTCAAGGGGTCCATAAGTTGCCTGGGGCAGAACCACCTGGTCGGTTCCTCCTCCCTACAGTGGAGGTTTGATCTCCGAAAGTCAAGCCTCAGTAGGCAGTGGTCTGACCACGACAGGGGTATGATCTCACTACCCCTCAGACCAAGATCACAAGACCACTGCTCCGAGAGAAATACGAGGTCGAGCGTGTGACCCACTGAGTGGGTTGGGCCCCGAATTACCTGGGTCAAGCCCATGGCTGTCATGGAAGCCATGAACTCCTGCGCTCCATCAGAGTGTTCACCGAGTGAAGGCAAATAGAAATCCCCCAGAACCATAAGCCTGGGGAACTCAATTGCTAGCTCGGCTACCGACTCGAGGAGCGAGGTGAGGGGTGCTGCAACGCTGTTGGGAGGCAGGTACGTTAACAGCAAACCCACTTGACCCTTGATGTCCAACTTCACCAGCAGGGACTCACACCCGACAAGCTCCGGAGCAGGGATCCTACGAGGTACTAGAGACTCTCGGATAACAATAGCCACAGCTCCACCCCTTCCCTGGGCTCTCGGCTGATGGAGCACCTGAAAACCTTCTGGGCACATCTCTACGAGGGGGACTCCTCCCTCCGGGCCCAGCCAGGTTTCAGTAATACATGCCAGGTCTGCCCTCTTGTCTAAAATTAAGTCCCAGATGAGGGGAGCCTTGTGAACTACAGACCTGGCATTTAGCGGTTATGAGGAACGGTTGAAGGAACTGGATAGGTTTAGTTTAATGAAAAGAAGGACCAGGGGAGACATGATTGCAGTGTTCCAATAGCTCAGGGGCTTCCACAAAGAAGAGGGAGTCAAGCTATTCTCCAAAGCACCTGAGGGTAGAAGAAGAAGCAATGGGTGGAAACTAATCAAGGTGAGAAGCAACCTAGAAATGAGGAGAAAGTTCCTGACAGTGAGAGCAATATACCCATGGAACAGAAGTTTCCTTCAGAAGTTGTGGAATCCTTATCACTGGAGGCTTTCAAGAAGAGACTGGACTGTCATCTGTCAGAAGTGCTGTACGCTTTCCTGCTTGGGGGGATTGGATTATATGAACGACAAGGTCCTTCCAACTCTTTTAATCTGTTAGTACTTAACGCCTCATCTGTGCATCACCTGATACTGCAATATTAATAAACCAGACTCCCCCCCCCCTTTTCCATAAAAGTAATATCAGACATGTTGTGGGCTAGATGTCAATCAATACTACTATTATTTCAATTTTTATCCATCTTGGTGAATCAACTCTCAGCAATGGATAATTGATCCATCGAAACCCCGAACAAGCAATATATAAAAAGAATAACGAGTTAAATCCCAATCTAATAAGCAAAGAAGGCTTGATCGATTTCTTCTGTCTGTGTCTTTTCTTTGATTCAACTCAAATTGTTTTACAAATTGATGCCTCATCATTTGGTTGGCCCTCATGTTTTGGGGTTTTCATCTAAGGGGACATACTAAGGGGAGAAAATGTGGGGAGGAAAAATCTCATTAATTCAGATTTGATCTTCTTTTTCATGTTCTACCTCAAAATATCCCCTTCCAAACTTTTTATTGCACATTCTTCACCTGTCCTTTTGAATCACTTTTGAGAACTTCTGACATTTTGCAAGTCTTTGTTTTAATTACTCGAATATAAACCGGTTGTTTTTCCTATGACATTATACTTTAAAGAAAAGGAGTATCCCTTTGCTTTTATTCAGAGTGGCATGTTATGTGAAAATCAGCGATAGAAGCTGTGAGATTAATGCATCTTTATACCTAGCAATATGTAAATGAAGTCAAAATTTCCCCTTTAAAGGATCTCCTTGATTTCTCCTTTCAGGCTACACCCACCCACACAAAGTTTGTGCACTTTCCTCTCAATTCCCTCCATTCATTGCAGGGAGTCATAATGATGCCATGGCTGAATTGGGTGTCCTTGTTAGTATTCATTCAAGGTATTTCCCCCGCCCCCCTTTAAAGAATTAACTTCATTATTTTTCTTTTTGTATATAGAAGATTTCATTGAAAAACTCTTGTTTTTAGCTGTCCGATCTGAGGTCCAGTTGGTGGCATCAGGAGGGGATGTGAGAAGACCTGGGGAGTCCCTCCATCTCTCCTGCCAGGCCTCTGGATTCACCTTCAGCAGCTACTGCATGGACTGGGGGAGACAGGCCCCAGGGAAAGGCCTGGAATGGGTGGGCCGCATATGTATAGGATCATCTCCTTCCACTCAGTACCCAGACAAAGTCAAGGGATGCTTCACCATCTCCAGGGATGATTCTCGCAGCCAGCTGCATCTGCAAATGAACAGCCTCAAACTGGAGGACACAGCTGCCTATTACTGTACAAAAACACAGTGAGAGGAAGTGAATCTGATGCCAGGCAAAAACCTTCTCTTCTTCTCAGCAGCTTTCCAAAGTTATTCAGTCAAAGGAAGTTGTGTGTTTGAACTTAAAAGCTGAAGATAAATCTCCATGACATGTGATGGAACCTCAGATCTGATCTTTGTAGAAGCAGTGAGGATTGAGCCAAGGGAGGTAAACATTCTTCACTGCAAGCCTCCCCTCCCAGAATTTCTCTGAGACTCCATATTTTCAACTGTATTCCTGTTTTGATGTGGTCACTTGGTTGCTCCTGCCGCAATTTCATATCAAAGTAATGGATGGGCTGAACTGAAAAATACTACAGATGGCAAGAGACAAAAGATTGAAATATAAAGATAAGGAGTTTGTGGTTCTGAAACAAGTACCAAGAAGAGTGAGAGAGATGAGAAGAGAATATCAATGTTTGACTAAAGTTCTACTTAAAAACGGTGTTAATTACAGATGGCTGATACCAGAAGGTCTCATGTTTGTATGGCAAGATACAGAATAGATTCAATTGAGAAAGCAGAACTATTCTACGCAGAACATCTGAGAGGGAAAGAGGAGGAGGCAGGAAAAGAAGAATCATTAATTGAAATCCAAGAGGAGTACTTAGCTGTGACTGAAAAAGAAGTTGTGGAAGGCAGCATTGATTCTAGAGAAGATCGAGAACTGAGATCTACTAGAGCAGTAAATCCTTTTTATAAAGTATAAACATGGAAGAGAAAAAATTGATTACAATAAATATAAATGGACTTAATTCAGCTATTAAAAGAAGGAAAACATTTCATAAATTAGAGAAATTAATATTGGACATAATCTGCCTACAAGGAGAAGTACATATTAAAAAGCAACATGAACAAATATTGATACAGTCAAAATTGGGGAAAATATTTACTGTGTTGACAAGATGTAAGAAAAGAGGAGTGGTTTTATATATTAAAGATACAATTCCAGCGGAACAAATTTATACAGATGATGATGGAAGATACTTGATGGTGGAAATTATGGACAACGTTATGAAAAAACTTTTAATAGTAATTTATGCCCCAAATGACAATCGAGGAGAATTTTATAGAAAATTACACATGAAAATAATTGGATTGGAATATGTTAATATTTGCATGATGGGAGATTTCAATGGAATAGTAGATGAGAAATTGGACTATAAAACACACAAAACAATAAAACAATGTAGAAAGACTCTTCCAAACTTTGTACAGAAAATGGAGAAAGAATTGGCTTTCTTTTTTTAAAGAAAACAGAAAAGAAGAGACATCAATGCAGAATCTTTGGGATACAATGAAGGCCTACACTAGAGGCTTGATAATAGACGATAGAAGGAAAAGAAATACTAAGAAAAGACAAGCTTCTAAAACATTAGAGGATGATTACAAGAGACTTGAAAATAAGTAACAGAAACTTTCACAAAAAAGGACATTAAAATAAAAATGGACACAATTAAACATAAATTGGGGCTAATGGAAAAGGATGAATTAGCACAAAAAATTAGAGGTGCTAAACAGAATTATTTTGAAGATGCAAATAAACCAGGCAGATGGCTAGAGTATAAATTGAAAAAAGAGAGAGAATCAAGAAAAAAATATTGCAACAAATAGGTAACCAAGGGCAAATTTGCCATGGAAATGGAGAGAAGAAAAAATATATAAAATATTACTATGTAATAGTACTACTACTATTACTATCATCTCTCCTGCCAAGACTTTGGATTCACCTTCAGCAACTATAGCATGGGCTGGTTGATACAGGCTCCATGGAGGGTACTTGAATGGGAGGCTGACATAAACTCTGGTTCCAGTAGGATATACTACTCAGACAAAGTCAAGGGGTGCTTCACCATCTCCAGAGACGATGCCAAAAGCCAACTGCATCCTCAAATGAACAGCCTCAAAGCTGAAGACACAGCCGCCTATTACTGGGCGAGAGACACAGTGAGGTGATGTGAATCTGAGGTGATGAAAGGACCTTCTTTTCCTCAGAGCAATCCTTCAACTTCTTTTAGCCAGAAATGATGGATTAGTGAATTAGGATTCATCACAATCCAGAGAGAATTTTGGACTATTTTGTCCTGGGAATCCAATGAGAGAGTTTGTTTGAAGAAAATGAAAAGTGGAAAAAAATAGTTTGTTTTAACATCACTGTTTACAAGGTGGTCTGGTTTTAGAAAGAAACTGGAATTAAAAATAGCCCATTACTATCATGGTTGCAAAGAGGAAATGAAACTATAGCATCATCTTTCTAAATATCTAAACTGCGAAATAGAGATTGAGGAAATATTAGGAAGATGCCTCCCCTCCTCACTTTGGACACTGGGGGGCAGTGTTCTCAAATGAAACTCTAAGGCCTCTGCACTCTGTGGGGGATGGGGAGGATATAAAACAAGTGTCATTATATATTGTCCCATTTCTGAGATACGATTACTTTATTTTTAGTTCCATAATGGCTCACTGAAAACTGAATATTCATGTCAATTTTCCTTCATACTCTCTCTCCAGTGTAGCCATTCCAAAAATAATAATTGTATGTTCCTTACCTCTCCCTTTGCCACACTTTGGAGAAGTGGAGAAATTTTGCAAATCTTTATTTTAATTACTCTAATATAAACATGCCATTTCTGCTTTGAATTTACAGTAAGAGAAAAGAAAGAAATTGTTTGCCTTCACTGTTATAAGGAGTGGATTAATTTGTGAAAGACCCCCTGTAAAGACGAGGAAAACTATGAGATTAATGCACTGAGTGGTGCTTTTATCTGAAGTGATATGTAAATGAAGGCAAAATTTCCCCCTTAAAGGACCAACCTTGATTTCTCCTTTCAGGCTACACCCACCCACACAAAGTTTGTGCACTTTCCTGAATTCTTTCCTCTCAATTCCTTCCATTAATTAAAGAGAACCAAAATGATCCCATGGCTGATTTTGTTCTCCTTGTTAGTGCTACTTCAAGGTATTTCCCCCCTCTTTAAAGAATAAATTTCATTTTTTTACTGTTTATATATAGAATATTTCATTGAATCACTTTTGTTTTTAGGAGTCCAATCTCAGGTCCAGTTGGTGGAGTCTGGAGGGGATGTGAGAAGACCTGGAGAGTCCCTCCGTCTCTCCTGCCAAGCCTCTGGATTCACCTTCAGTGGTTATCCCATGAACTGGGTGAGACAGGCTCCAGGTAAAGGCCTGGAATGGGTGGCATACATAGGTACAACCTCAACTCCAAAGTATTATTCAGACAAAGTCAAAGGACGCTTCACCATCTCCAGGGATGATTCCCACAGCCAGCTCTATCTGCAAATGAACAATCTGAAACCAGAGGACACAGCTGTCTATTACTGTGCAAGACGCACAGTGAGAGGAAGTGAATCTGATGCCAAGCAAAAACCTTCTTCTCCTCTGAGCAACTTTCGAAATTGATTCAGAAAGTCAAATGTGGGCTTTTTAAAGTGAAAAGCAGAAGGTAAATCTCCGTATACAATTTGGAACCTTAGGTCTGATCTTCTAAGAAGCCGTGAAGAAGGTGAATGACATTTCGATAGGTGAGAAGAAGGAAATCTCTAGGCTGTGGAAAAAAATGGGTAAGGTAGTTTGTAAAAAGTAGCTTCCGATCTAATCCTCATGCAATCGACACTTATCCAATGGAGACAAAACATTGGTGTTGAACAAGAGCAAAAATGATTATTCTTAATAATTACTGTTGCTCTTGCTACAATTTCATATCAAAGAAATGGATGTGCTGACTTGGATTACTCCTTAATAAACGTTGGAGAGTGAATAAGACTTGAAAGCCTCCACTGTCTTGTTTAACAGGGAAACTAAAGTGAATATACATATCCAATGGTCCCATTTTGCGCAAGTATACTTTTTGACTTAGGAGGATCAGCCCCAAAGTGTCCACTTTGAAATGTACGAAAACATTTAGCCAAAAGCAACCCTTCACATTTTCCTCTGCACTAATAATTAAATATCTCTGTCTTGACTATCGTAAGGACTTGCCCGTAATCTCAAATTTATTGCAAGGAATTCTATTATGCCAATGAAGAGAGCATCTGATATATTAGGAAAAGAGGAATAGAGTTTGAAGAAATAAAGAAAACTAACTGACAAGGAGCTACAACTATGATGCTATGGTGGCTTCCTCTCTAATCCTCATGAAATCCACACTCACCCAATGGAAACGAAGCATTGGGGTGGAACAAGAGATGGGGTGTAATGTTTATCCAAGAAAATGAGTACAAAACTGTAACACAATAAGTTTCGATAGATGATGAGACACTAACAAACGGAATAACAGTTATATATTGCTCTATTATTCTTTACATTTCACTTTCAGCATATTGCCTCCAACAATCAGAGTCTTCATTTCAGCAACCTCGGAAGGATGGAAGGCTGTGACAACCACCAACCTGTCAGATTCAAACTCCTGGCACTGGGCAGAGTTTGCCTGCAATATTGAATTCCAACCACTGTGTCATCAGGGTAATATTCATGCAATTCCTCACTGCACAGAGTAATATCAACCAATGTTGCTCCATTTATATTTCTTCCATATAAATATATATTCAAAGCCCTCAATCCTGAAGCTCTGTCCCCTCATTGATCCAGCGACAACATTGGTCAACAAGGAACTGTGTAAGCTGATCTCCCAACTCAGATGTAGTTAGAAGAATAAATTCTCTACTGCATTGATACCTTGTCAGAAGTTGTGGAATCATTCAAGACTTTATTATACCTACCATAATATAAATCTTCGGTTTCTCCTTTCAGTCACAGCGTAGAAAGAACAAAGAATATCTGAGATGAGTTTTCTTAGGATTCAAAAATTATGTGAATATCACACATGTAAGTTCTGTCCAAAAAAGTCTCTAAGAGAATGAACTCAGAGGCTCTTTTATCCCAAGGAATATGTAAATCAGGGCCCATTGTTCCCTTTAAAGGAGCTGCATGGTTTCCCTTTTCAATCTACACCCACCCACACAAAGTTTGTGCACTTTCTTTGCTATCAATTCCCTTGATTCATTACAGGGAGCAAAAATGATCCTGTGGCTGAATCTAGTGCCCTTGTTAGTGCTCCTTCAAGGTATTTTTCCCCTCTTTAAAGAATTTCCCTTCATGTTCTCTTTTTGTATATAGAAGGTTCCATTGAAATGTTTTTGGTTTCAGGAATCCAGTCTCAAGTCCAGTTGGTGGAGCCTGGAGGGGATGTGAGAAGACCTGGGGAGTCCCTCCGTCTCTCCTGCCAAGCCTCTGGGTTCACCTTCAGCAGCTACTACATGCACTGGGTGAGACAGGCTCGAGGGAAAGGACTAGAATGGGTGGCCATCATACGTACAGGAACATCTCCTTCCATTCACTACTCAGACAAAGTCAAGGGCCGCTTCATCATCTCCAGGGATGATTCTCGCAGCCAGCTGAATCTGCAAATGAACAGCCTCAAACTAGAGGATTCTGCAGTTTATTACTGTGCGAGAGACCTTTGCTGAAAATGAAAACTACACGAAAACTAACATACACACATACACACACACTCACACAAACACACAAACAGACACACACACATACCAGGGATGGGTTCTGGTAGGCACTACTGCCAGTTTACTCATGGACATGCTGTGTACGCATTTGATGTGTGCTGTGCACGCATGTGCAGTACAATAAAAAGTGTTTTGCACATGAGAAGAAATGAAAAACAGGCTGGTGGTGCCTATGATGCTGCCCGGAAAACCAGTTCAGGGGCACGGCAGGCCTGGGTCACTGCCAGTTCCAGCCAAACCATTACCGCTTCAGCTAAACCGGTCAAAACCGGTAGGAAGCCATCACTGATACACAATCACCGAGAGTATTTATTCCTCATTGTGAAGCCATGGCTGAGTTTAACATAAAATATGAGCCAACAATGTACGGTGGTAGCCAAAAAAGCCAATGAAATCCTAAATTGCATTAACAGAAGGCTACAATCAAGATCACATGAGGTAATAATACCACTCTATAAAGCCTTAGAGAACACTGTATCCAGTTTTGGTCACTACACTATAAAAAGATGTGGGGACTCTAGAAAGAGTGCAGAGAAGAGCAACAAAGAGGATTAGGGGATCGGAGGCTAAAACATATGAGGAACAGTTGTAGGAACTGGGTATGTCTAGTTTAATGAAAAGAAGGACTAGGGGAGACATGATAGCAGTCTTCCAATATCTCAGGGGTTGCCACAAAGACGAGGGAGTCAAACTCTTCTCCAAAGCACCTGAGCGTAGAACAAGAACCAATGTGTGGAAACTAATCAAGGAGAGAAGCAACCTAGAAATAAGGAGAAAGTTCCTGACAGTGAGTGCAATCAACCCATGGAACAGAAGTTGCCTTCAGAAGTCCTGGGAGCCTCATCACTGAAGGCTTTAAAGAAGAGACTGGACTGCAATCTGTCAGAAATGGTGTATGGTATATTCTATCTTGAAAATATCTCCTTCCAAACTTTTTATTGCACATTCACAACCTCTCCTTTTGAACCAATTTTGAGAATTTCAGGAATTTTGCAAGTCTTTGTTTTAATTACTCTAATATGAACCTGATGTTTTTCCTATTAAATTATAGTTTAAAGAAAAGGAGTTTCCCTTCGCTTTTATTAAGAGTGGCATGCTATGTGAAAATCAGCAATATAAACTGTGAGATTAATGGACTGAGGTGCATCTTTATACCTAGAAATATGTAAATGAAGGCACAATTTCCCCTTTAAAGGAGCCGCTTGGTTTCCCTTTTCAGGCCACACCCAACCACACAAAGTTCGTGCACTTTCCTCAATCCATTCCTATTCATTCCTTTCATCCGTTACAGGGAGCAAAAAATGATCCTGTGGCTGAATTTGGTGCCCGTTTTTAGGAGTTCAATCTGAGGTCCAGTTAGTGGAGTCTGGAGGGGATGTGAGAAGACCTGGGGAGTCCCTCCGTCTCTCCTGCCAAGCTTCTGGATTCACCTTCCCCAGCTACTGCATGAACTGGGTGAGACAGGCTCCAGGGAAAGGCCTGGATTGGGTGGCCCACATATGTACAGGTTCATCTCCTTCCACTTACTACCCAGACAAAGTCAAGGGACGCTTCACAACCTCCAGAGATGATTCTCGCAGCCAGCTGTATCTGCAAATGAACAGCCTCAAACTGGAGGATTCTGCAGTTTATTACTTTGCGAGAGACACAGTGAGAGGAAATGAATCGGATGCCAAGCAAAAACTATTTTTTCCTCTGAGCAGCTTTCTGAAATAAAACAGGAAAGTCGAATTTGCATATTTTTAGTGAGAAATGGAATGTAAATCTCCGTATACAATATGGAACCTCAGATCTGATCTTTTTTTATTTATTTAATTAATTAATTAAATTGTCAACAAGTACAAGAAAACAAGTATGAAAAGACATGAAAAAAAATCACACAAATAAATAAATAAAGCGGAAAAAATAGTTTCTTTTAACATCACTGTTTACAAGGTGGTCTGGTTTTAGAAATAAACTGGAATTAAAAATAGTCCATTACTAACAGGGTGGAAAAGAGGAAATGAAACTATAGCATAATTTTTCTAAATATCCAAACTGCCATTTAGAGATTGAGGAAACATTAGGAAGCTGCTTCCCTTCCTCACTTTGGACACTGGGGGGCAGTTGTGTCAATTGAAACTCTATGGCCTCTGCAGTAAGTGGGGGAGGGGTTGGGGAATAAAACAAGAGTCATTAGATATTCTCTCATTTCTGAGACGTGATTTTTTTTATTACTGTCTCCATAATAGTCACTGAAATCTCTCATCAATATTTCACCTGTCCGGAGGTTATAATCCTCACCATCAAGCTCAGAAATTTTGGTAAAATGATGTATCATTGGTCTTTATATCCAAAGGAAGTTTCTAGAATATATTAAGGTACTTCAGACCTTTGCTGAAAATGAGAACGACACAAAGGGACATTTTACCACACACAAACACACCAAGAGTACTTATTCCTCATTGTGAAGCCATGTCTGTATTGACAATTAAATATTAGCCTACAGTGTCTGGTGGCAGCCAAAAAAGCCAATGCAATCTTAAATCGCATTAACAGGGGGCTACAATCAAGATCACATGAGGTAAAAAATACGACTCTATAAAACCTTAGTAGCACCACACCTAGAAGACTGCATCCAGTTTTATATTATATTACATTATATATATTACATTACATAAACCGATTGAGAGGGTTCCACCACAAAACCGTGGACGACAAAATCGCGCTCGACGAAAGCGCGTACGTGATGTCATCACAGCGCGACGAAAACATCGCGCTGTGATCGATAAATGTAAAAATAAAGCGAAAACCTTACCCTAACCCCCCCAAACCTAACCCTAACCCTAAACCTAAACCTAACCCTTAACCTAACCCTAAATCTAACCCTAAACCTAACCCTTAACCTAAACCTAAACCTAACCCTAACCCTAAACCTAAACCTAAACCTAACCCTTAACCTAACCCTAAATCTAACCCTAAACCTAACCCTTAACCTAACGCTAAACCTAACGCTAACCCTTAACCTAATGCTAAACATAACCCTAACGCTCTATTTATTTATTTTATTTTTTTATTTATTTTATTAAGATTTATAGGCCACCCTTTTCCCTGAGGGGACTCAGGGCGGCTTACAATCATTAGGGAGGGGGTGCAATTCAAAATAAACAATATGTGAACAAAATAAAGTAATAAAAACACAACTTGCATTCAACATTCAACACTCGGGTGGGGCAAATTAAAGACTTATCCCCAGGCATGTTGGGAGAGCCAGGTCTTGAGGGCTGCGCGGAAGGCCTGGACGGTGGTGAGGGTGCGTATCTCGACGGGGAGATCATTCCACAGGGTCGGAGCTGCAACAGAAAAGGCTCTCCTCCGTGTAGTCGCCAGTCGACATTGACTGGCGGATGGGATTCGGAGGAGGCCCAGTCTGTGCGATCTTATCGGTCGGAGGGAGGTAATCGGCAGAAGGCGGTCTCTCAAGTACTCAGATCCACTACCGTGAAGGGCTTTAAAGATGGTCAACAGCACCCTGAAGCGCACCCGGAGATCAACAGGTAGCCAGTGCAGCTCGCGGAGGATGGGTGTTATGTGGGCGAACCGTGGTGCGCCCACTATCACTCGCGCGGCCGCATTCTGAACTAAATGCAGTCGCTGGATGCACTTCAAGGGAAGCCCCATGTAGAGCACATTGCAGTATTCCAGCCTAGAGATCACAAGGGCTCGAGTGACTGTTGTGAGACCCTCCCGATTCAGGTAGGGTCGTAACTGGCGGACCAGGCGAACCTGGGCAAATGCCCCCCTGGTCACAGCCGACAGATGATGATCGAGAGTCAGCTGTGAATCCAGGAGGACTCCTAAGTTACGAACCCTATCTGAGGGGTATAAAATTTGACCCCCCAGCCTGATAGATGGAACATTAGCCAAATTCTTGGGAGGGAAACACAACAGCCACTCGGTCTTGTCCGGGTTGAGTACCAGTTTGTTAGCGCTCATCCAGTTCTTAACGGCCTCCAGACCCTGGTTCATCACGTTCACCGCTTCATTGAGTTGGCACAGGGTGGACAGATACAATTGCGTATCGTCCACATATTGATGGTATTTTCTCCCGTGCCTCCGAATGATCTCGCCCAGCGGTTTCATGTATATGTTAAATAGTAGGGGGGATAGGACCGAACCCTGCAGCACCCCATATTTTAGGGGCCTCAGGGACGATCTCTGCCCCCCCACCAACACCGACTGCGACCTGTCCGAGAGGTAGGAGGAGAACCACTGCAAAACAGTGCCTCCCACCCCCACCTCCCGCAGTCGTCGCAGAAGGATACCATGGTCGATGGTATCGAAAGCCGCCGAGAGGTCAAGGAGAACCAGGATGGACGCATGGCCTCCATCTCTGGCCCTCCAGAGATCATCGGTCAATGCGACCAAAGCAGTTTCTGTGCTGTAACCGGGTCTGAAGCCGGACTGGAAGGGGTCAAGGTAGCTAGCTTCATCCAAGGCCCGTTGAAGCTGGAAGGCCACCACCTTCTCAACAACCTTCCCAACAAAGGGAAGGTTGGAGACAGGACGGTAGTTATTTAAAATGGCTGGATCCAAGGATGGTTTCTTCAGGAGGGGTCTCACCACCGCCGTTTTAAGTGCGGCGGGGAAGTGCCCCTCCCGAAGGGAGGCGGTTACGACCGCCTGGATCCAGCCACGTGCCACCTCACTGCTGTTGGCAACCAGCCAGGAGGGACACGGGTCCAGAATACAGGTGGAGGCACTCACAGCTCGAATGGCCTTGTCCACATCCCCAGAGGCAACATCCTGAAACTCAACCCAGAGATGGTTTGCCAAGTGATCCTCTTGTGTCCCGGCTGGATCTGCAGCGGTGGAGTCCAAGTCCGACCGAAACCAAGCAACTTTGTCCGCTAAGAATTGGGCATAATCCTCAGCTCTACCCTGCAAGGGTTCCCCCGTATCCCTCCTATTTAGGAGGGAACGGGTTATCCTAAACAGGGCGGCTGGGCGGGACTCAGCGGACGCAACCAAGGTGGCAATATGAGATCTTTTTGCTGCCCTAAGTGCCCTGATGTAATCCTTGGTGCAAGTTGTTAATAGTGCTCGGTTCGACTCGGACTTATCGGACCTCCACAAGTGCTCTAGGCGTCTCCTCCGGCGCTTCTTCTCCCGGAGCTCCTCGGTGAACCAAGGGGGTCTCCGGGATCCGCTGACCCGGAGGAGCCGTAGTGGCACAATCCAGTCAAGAGAGTCCGATGCCGCCGAGTACCAGGCAGCAGCCAGAGTCTCCGCCGAACTGTGGGCGAGAGTATCAGGAATAACCCCAAGCTCCGTCTGGAACCTCAAGGGGTCCATCAGTCGCCTGGGGCGGAACCACCTGGTCGGTTCCTCCTCCCTACGGTGGGGGTTTGGCCTCCGGAAGTCAAGCCTCAGTAGGCAGTGGTCTGACCACGACAGGGGTATGGTCTCATTTCCCCTCAGACCAAGATCACACATCCACTGCTCTAAACCTAACCCTAACCCTTAACCTAACCCTAAACCTAACCCTAAACCTAACCCTTACCTTTATGTGAATCGGCTTGCTTTAATTTTATTTTTATTTCAATTTTTAATTTTTTTCGTCGCGCTGTGATGACGTCAAATGCGCGCTTTCGTTGAGCGCGCTTTTGTGGACCGCGGTTTTGACAGGTCACGGTTTGAGAGTCTAGGAAGAGTGCAGATTATTATTGATGAGTTAAAACCCAATCAAATAAGCGAAGAACATCCCACAGGCTTCATCAATTTCTTCTGTCTGTGTCTTTTCTTTGATTCAACTCAAATTGAGTTTGAGTTTCAACTTGTCATGCCTGAGGAAGTGGACAAGGCCATGGGAGCAGTGAGTGCCTCTACTTGTATACTGGACCCGTGCCCCTCCTGGCTGGTCGCGAACAGCAGGGAGGTGACACGTCGCTGGATCCGGACGATAGTTAACACCTCTCTCCGGGAGGGATCCTTCCGGCTCCTTCTAAAGGCTGCGGTGGTGAGACCCCTCCTGAAGAAGCCGTCCTTGGATCCAGCCATCTTGAGTAACTATCGTCCAGTTTCCAACGTCCCCTTTGTTGGGAAGGTTGTTGAGAAAGTGGTAGCCTTTCAATTCCGGCGGTCCTTGGATGAAACCGATTATCTAGATTCCTTTCAGTTTGGATTCAGGCCTGGCTACAGCACAGAAACTGCTTTGGTCGCGCTGATCGATGATCTCTGGAGAGCCAGGGATAGTGGCCATGCCTCTATCCTGGTGCTCCTTGACCTCTCAGCGTCCTTCGATACCATCGACCATGGTATCCTTCTGCGGCAGTTACGGGAAGTGGGAGTGGGAGGCACCGTTCTATGGTGGTTCTCCTCTTACCTCTCAGACAGGTCACAGTCGGTGTTGGTTGGAGGGCAGAGATCGACCCCCAGGCCCCTCAATTATGGGGTGCCGCAGGGTGTCCCCCCTCCTATTTAATATCTACATGAAGCCGCTGGGTGAGATCATACGTTGGCACGGGATAAAATACCACCAATATGCAGACGATACTCAGTTGTATCTGTCCGCCCCGTGCCAACTCAGTGAAGTGGTGAAAGTGATGTGTCAGTGCCTGGAGGCTGTTAGGGTCTGGATGGGAATGAACAAGCTTGCACTCAATCCCGACAAGACTGAGTGGCTATTGATGCTCCCTCCCAAAGATTGGCCATGTACTTCATCTCTCAGGCTGGGGGGTTAAATTATACGCCCCTCAGACAGGGTTCGCAATTTGGGAGTCCTCCTGGACCCACAGCTGACTTTAGAACACCATTTGTCGGCTGTGACAAGGGGGGCATTTGCCCAGGTTCGCCTGGTGCACCAATTGCGACCCTACCTGGATAGGGAGGCTCTTCGAATAGTCTCTTACGCCCTTGTGACCTCAAGACTGGACTACTGTAACACGCTCTACATGGGGCTGCCCTTGAAGAGTATTCGGAGACTTCAGCTGGTCCAGAATGCAGCCGCGCGAGCGATTGTGGGTGCACCTCGGTACACCCACGTTAAACCTATCCTCTGCGAGCTGCACTGGTTGCCTATTGGGCTCCGGATACGCTTCAAGGTGCTAGTCATTACTTTTAAAGTCCTACATGGTATCGGACCTGGGTACTTGAGAGACCGCCTCCTGCCATTTACATCCCTACGACCGATCAGATCCCACAGATTAGGCCTCCTCCGAATTCCATCTGCCGGCCAATGCCAACTGGCAAATCCCTAGGGGGGGGAGGCTTCTCTGTGGCTGTCCCGGCCCTCTGGAACAATCTCCACATGGAGATCCGGACCCTCACTACCCTCCAGGCTTTCCACAAAGCCACGAAGACCTGGTTGTCCCGGCAGGCCTGGGGCTGATGAATTTCCAGCCCCACTTGAATCGTTACCACTGTTGTTGTTTTTACTTTGTCTGTCTTTTGTCTTATTGTATCCCCCCCTTCCTCTGGTTGTTAGCCGCCCCGAGTCCCTCGGGAGTGGGGCGGCATACAAATTAAATAAACATAAACATAAACATAAATTGTCTTACAAATTAGTGCCTCATCATTTGCTTTGCACTCATGTTTTGGTGTTTTTGTCAAGAGGACGTACTAAGGGGAGAAAATATAGGGAGGAAAAAATCTAATCAATTCATTTCATTATTTTAATGATCTTCTTTTCATGTTCTATCTCAAAATATCTACTTCCAAAAATGTTCCAACCTGTCCTTTTGAATCACTTTTGAGAATTTTTGCTATTTTGCAAGTCTTTGTATTAATTTCTCTAATATAAACCTGCTGTTTTTCCTATGACATTATAGTTTAAAGGAGGATCCCTTCCCTTTTATTAGGAGTGGAATGTTATGTGAAAATCAGCCTTATAAACTGTGAGATTAATGAGGGGGCATCTTTATACCAAGAAATATGTAAATGAAGGCACAATTTGCCCTGGCAGTGAGAGCAATCAACCCATGGAACAGAAGTTGCCTTCAGAAGTCGTGGGAGCCTCATCACTGAAGGCTTTAAAGAAGAGACTGGACTGCCATCTGTCAGAAATGGTGTAGGGCATGTTCTATCTTAAAAATATCTCCTTCCAAACTTTATATTGCACATTCACAATCTCTCCTTTTGAACCACTTTTGAGAATTTCTGAAATTTTGAAAGTCTTTGTTTTAATTATTCTAATATGAACCTGCTGTTTTTCCTATTAAATTATAGTTTAAAGAAAAGGAGTTTCCCTTTGCTTTTATTAAGAGTGGCATGCTATGTGAAAATCAGCCATATAAACTGTGAGATTAATGCACTGAGGGAACCTCTTTATAACCATAAATATGTAAATGAAGGCACAATTTCCCCTTTAAAGGAGCCGCTTGGTTTCCCTTTTCAGGCTACACCCAACCACACAAAGTTTGTGCACTTTCCTCAATCCATTCCTATCCATTCCTTTCATTGGTTATAGGGAGCAAAAAATGATACTGTGGCTGAATTTGGTGCCCTTGTTAATGTTCCTTCAAGGTAGTTTTTTCTCCTCTTTAAAGAATTTCTGTCCATATTCTCTTTTTGTATATAGAAGATTTCATTGAAACACTTTTGTTTTAGGTGTCCGATGTGAGGTCCAGTTAGTGGAGTCTGGAGGGGATGTGAGAAGACCTGGGGAGTCCCTCCATCTCTCCTGCCAAGCCTCTGGATTCAACTTAAGCAGCTATTATATGGCCTGGATGAGACAGGCTCCAGGGAAAGGCCTGGAATGGGTGGCTTACATAGGTACATCCTCATCTCCAATTTACTACTCAGACAAAGTCAAGGGCCGCTTCACCATCTTCAGGGATGATTCTCGCAGCCAGATGTATCTGCAAATATACAATCTGAAAGCAGAGGACACAGCTGTCTATTACTGTGAGAGAGACACAGTGAGAGGAAGTGAATCTGATGCCAAGCAAAAACCTTCTCCTCCTCTGAGCAACTTTTGAAATTGGTTCAGAAAGTCAAGTTTGGGCATTTAAAGTGAGGAGCAGAAGGCAAATTCCCATCTACAGTTTGGAATGTTAGATCTGATCTTCTAAGAAGCCATGTGGAAGATGATTGACATTTTGATAGGTGAGAAGAAGGAAATCTCCAGGCTGTGGAAGAACCTGGATAGATTGTAAAAAGTGGCATCTCTGTCTTGACTATCCTAAGGACTTGCCTGTAATCTCAAAATTGTTGCAAAGATTTTTATTATGTCAATGAAGCAGTTATCTGATATATTAGGAAAGATTTTGAAGAAATAAAGAAAAGTAACTGACAAAGAAGTACAAAAATGATGCTATAGTGACTTCAAGCCTAATCCTATAGAGATCCACACTCACCCAATGGAAACGAAGGGGTTGAACAAGAGATGGTGTGGAATAATTATCCTTGAAAACGAGTCCAAAAGTGGTACACAATAGGTTTTGGTAAATGAAGCATCATTAGCAATTGGAATAGCACTTATATGTTGCTCTGTAATGCTTTACAGCATTCTCTAAGGTGTTTACTAAATATTACCGTTTTCAGCCGAAAACGATGGATTAGTGAATTAGGATCCACAATCCAGAGAGACGTTTGGATACTTTTCTGCTCCGAATCCAATTACAGATTTTGTTGGAATAAAATGAAAAGTGGGGGAGGGGGGAAAGAGCTTGAAAACTCCTGTTTTATCTTTACTGTTTACAAGGTGGTCTGGCTTTAGAAACAAACTGGAATTTAAAATAGTCCATTACTATCATGGTAGAAAAGAGGAAATGAAACTATAGCATAATCTTTCTAAATATCCAAACTGCCATATAGACATTGAGGAAACATTAGGAAGATGCCTCCCCTCCCCACTTTGGACACTAGGGGGCAGTGTTGTCACATGAAACTCCTCTGTACTCAGTGGGGGATGGGCTAGGGAATAAAACAATTGTCATTAGATATTCTCTCATTTCTGAGATATGATTAGTTTATTACTATTTCCATAATGGTTCACTGAACGGTCTCAGTAAAATTTCACACCTCAGGAGATTATAATCCCAATTGTGCCTCATCAAGCATTCGGGTTTGGGGTCCTTTTCAAAAGTCCATGGTAATGAGAGAAAATGTGAAAAGATTTTCCTGAATATCGATGTGTCCTTCCCTTCATGTTCTGTCTCCAGCAGAGCCCTTCTGGAAATGGGCAGAGTTTCCATGCAATGCTTCACTCTAACCACTGTGCCACCAGGGAATTACTCATACAATCCTCACTGTACAGAGTAATATCAATAAATGTTGCTCCGTTTACATTTCTTCCTTATAAATATATATTCATTACCCTCAATCCTTCAGCTCTGTCCCCTCATTGAGCCAGGGACAACATTGGTCAAAAGAAATTGTGCAGCTAATCTCCTAACTCAGACGTAGTAAGGAAAATAAATTCTCTACTGCATTGATAAAGGTGTCAGAAGTTGTGGAATGATTCAAACTTTATTTTACTTACTGTAAAATAAATCTTCCTTTTCTCCATTCAGTGACAGGAAAGCAAGAACAAAGAACAAATATGAGTTTTCTTAGGACTCCAAAATTATGTGAAAATCACGCATGTGAGTTCTGTCCAAAAGAATTTCTAAATGAATGAACTCAAGGGCCCTTTTATCCCAAGCATTATGTAAATCAGGGCCCAATGTCTCCTTTAAAGGAGCTGCATGGTTTCCCTCTTCAGGCTACACCCACCAACACAAAGTTTGTGCACTTTCCTAACTTCTTTCCTATCGATTCCCTCCATTCGTTACAGGGAGTGAAAATGATCCCTTGGCTGAATTTGGTGTCCATATTAGTGTTCATTCAAGGTAGTTGTTTTCTCTTTTTCTAGAATTTCCTTCCATATTTTTTTCTTATATATAGAAATTTTCATTTAAATACTTTTATTTTTAGGAGTCCAATCTCCAGTCCAGTTGGTGGAGTCTGGAGGGGATGAGAGAAGACCTGGGGAGTCCCTCCGTCTCTCCTGCCAAGCATCTGGATTCACCTTCAGCAGCTACTGCATGGACTGGGTGAGACAGGCTCCAGGGAAAGGCCTGGAATGGATGGCCCACATATGTACAGGATCATCTCCTCCCATTTACTATCCAGACAAAGTCAACAGACGCTTCACAATCTCTAGGGATGATTCTCGCAGCCAGCTGTATCTGCAAATGAACAGCCTCAAACTGGAGGATTCTGCAGTTTATTATTGTGCAAGAGACACAGAGAGAGGAAGTGAATCGGATGCCAATCAAAAACCGTTTTTCCCTCTATGCAGTTTTCCAAATTGAATCAGAAAGTCAAATTTGCATATTAAAAGTGAGAAATGGAATATATATTTCCATATATAATATGGAAGCTCAGATATGATCCCTTTTTTTGTTTTATTTATTTGTCAACAAGTACAAGGAAATAAGTATGAAAATGCATGAAACAATCGCACAAATAAATGGATATCAATAAGCAAAGCATAGCCATAAACACACAGAAAGATTACATATGAATGTGGACAGTAGGATAGGGACGGTAGGCACTCTGGTGCACTTATGCATGTTCCCTTAGGGACCTCTTAATAAATGTGTAAGATCCACAGTAGTCAGTTGAAGGTAAAAGCTATGGGGGTTAGAGGAACTAACAACAGGATCAAGTAGGATGTTCTAAGTAGCCATGTGGAAGATGATTGACATTTTGATAGGAGAGAGGAAAGAAATTTCCAGGCTGTGGAACAAACTGGGGAGTTTGTAAATAGAATTGTTTCCTATCTAATCCTAATATTATCCACACTCACCCAATGGAAATAAATCAAGGGTGTTGAACAAGAGACAGCACGAATGATTATCCTAAAAAAACTATAAAATTTGTACAGAGGAGATTTTGAAAAATGGAGCAGCAAAAGCATTTTTATAGCACTTCATGGTATTTTGCAGACCTCTGTGAGTAGTTTGGAGAGCCAGCACATTTCCCCCCTACAATCTGGGTCCTCATTTTACCAACCTTGGAAGGATGGAAGACAAGGTCAATGTTGAGCCAGTAAGGATCGAACTTCTGGCAGTGGGCAGAGTCAGCCTGCAATTCTGCATTCTAACGACTGTGCCACCAGAGAAATACCCATGCAACCCTCAATGCAGAGAGTACCCTAAGTCATGTCTGATTTAGCAGTAGACTTGTTTGTGAAATATACAGGAATCTTAATTATTTTTAGAACTTACAGTTATTTATTTCTAGAAGTAATTAATTTATAGTCGATGAATATCATCTCCGTAGTTTGTTTTAACATCACTGTTTACAACTTGATCTGGTTTTAGAAACAAACTGGAATTAAAAATAGTCCATTACTATTATAATAGAAAAGAGGAAATGAAACTATAGCATAATCTTTTTAAATATCCAAACTGCCATATGGATATTGAGGGAATATTAGGAAGGTGCCTCCCCTCCTCACTGTGGACACTGAGGGGAAGTGTTGTCAAATGAAACTCCATGGAGTCTACACTCTGTGAGGGATGGGGAGGAATAAAACAAAATGGTCACTAAGTGTGAAAAATGGTCATCAGTCACTTTTTTCAATGCCATTGTAACTTTGGTCACTATGCCACCTTTCTTGCCACAGTTCTTAAGTGAATAACTGCAGCTGGTATTTTGTATTTTGGATAGAATCTTTTTTAAAATAGTTTAGACAATTTAAAAAAAGATTCTATCCAAAATACAAAATACCAGCTGCAGTTATTCACTTAAGAACTGTGGCAAGAAAGGTGATATAATGGGCTTAGTGACCAAAGTTACAATGGCATTGAAAAAAGTGACTGATGACCATTTTTCACACTTAGCGACCATTTTCACACTTAGCGACCATTGCAGCATGCTCATGGTCACGCGATCAAAATTTTGATGTTTGGCAACAGATTCATATTTATGATGATTTCAGTGTCCTGGGGTCATATAATCACCTTTTGACAAAGTCAAATGGGGAAAACAGATTCACTTATGTTACTAACTTATCAGCTGCAGTTATTCACTTAAGAACTGTGGCAAGAAAGGTGATATAATGGGCTTAGTGATCAAAGTTACAATGGCATTGAAAAAAGTGACTGATGACCATTTTTCACACTTAGCAACCATTTTCACACTTAGCGACCGTTGCAGCATCTTCATGGTCACGTGATCAAAATTTTGATGTTTGGCAACAGTTACAATTTATATTTGTAAATTGTAGTTATGTTGAAATAAAAAAAATATTACAATACTATTTTTGCGTTGTATGAAAATTTTTGTTGCTCCGTATAAAATTTTTAATGAAGCCCCCACCCCCAGTCAAAGGTGTCCCTCTTTACTGAAAATCTGGTCACCTTGCTTTTTAGGATGCTGTCTAGATTTGCCATAACTTTCCTCCCCAGGAGCAAGCATCTTTTAATTCCTTGGAATTGGGTATGTCTAGTTTAATGAAAAGAAGGACCGAGGTATTGTATTGTGGTTGCTGCAATTAATATACTTAATAACTCCATTTTTATTCTTTATTTTTTAATAATAATTTTCATAACAGTTGCTCCTGTTTTTGTAATTACTGTTTTATATTATTATTTTAGTGGATTGTTGTCACCCCTGAGAGTCATTTCTATTGAGATGTACACATTTGAACAATAAATGTATTTATTTTCATATTTAAGGAAAGGCATCATCTATAAACTAAGCAAAGGTGTAGCTTCCAAAATGTGCCCTTGGGATCTTGAAGTTGGTGGGAATCTACTCAGAGATTAATTGAGGAAAGCTTAATAACAGGGAGTTCTTAACTTAAATCCACACAGAATAAAATTATTTTAATAAATCCTATGCACAATAAATAAACTATTATTTTAAAATACATTAAAAAATAAAAGAAAAAACCCACTTACCAGCAGGCTTGCACTCCAAGTAAACCCAGAATGATATAGATGTTAATACAAAGAACTGAGCAAATTGAAATGGGGAAAAATGCCACCATTTTTCGGAGCAGAGCTCCAACCTCTGTGCCCCTCCCCTCCGGAAAATCCAGGAAGTAACCTCTCTAGCCATTTCCTGCAGCTCTATGGTACTAGATCATTTTTTTTCTTATAAAAAGGTAAAATGGGGGCACGCGGGGGGGAGGTCCATTTTGTTGCTTTAACGTTTTAATATCTTCAATGAAAGTACTGAGACACAGAGAGAGAGGGAATTTAGACAGGGTATCTTTTGTCTTGCCCCGGTTAAGATTTCTTAAGGAAATCCACTGGGCTTTCAACATGAAGCCAGAAAATGGTCGGGACTTTTTAAAAACGCGGCGGAAAACGGGAAAAATTGTTATAAAGCGTGATTGTCACGCTGAAATCGGTGCGTCTGGTCACCTTATACAATGGATAACGGTACCTCAGACTTTTGCTGAATATGAAAACTACACAAAGGGACATTTTATCTATATATACACACACACATACATACACACACACACACACACACACACACACACACACACACACACACACACATACACACACACCGAGAGTATATATCCCTCATTGTAAAGCCATTTCTGGGTTGACAAGTAAATATTACCCAACAGTCTATGGTGGCAGCCAAAAAGATCACGTCAGTTAATAAAACCACTCTATGAAGCCTTAGTAGGACCACACCTAGAATACTGCACCTAGTTTTAGTCACCACATTATAAAAAGAGGTTGAGACTCTAGAAAGAGTGCAGAGAACAGCAACAAAAATTATTAGGGGATCGGAGGGTAAAACATATGAAGAACAGTTGTAGGAATTGGGTATGCCTACTTTAATGAAAAGAAGGACCAGGGGAGACATGATAGCAGTGTTCCAAAATCTCAGGGGCCTCCACAAAGAAGAAGGTGTCAAATTATTCTCCAAAGCACCTGAGGGTAGAAAAAGAACCAATGTGTGGAAACTAATCAAGGAGAGAAGCAACCTAAGAATAAGGAGAAAGTTCCTGCCAGTGAGAGCAATAAACCCATGGAACAGAAGTAGCCTTCAGAAGTTGTGGACTAGATACCAATCTGTAGACAACTCCGAGCAAAGAATAATTGATGAATAGCAACCCCAAACAAGCAATATATAAAAAGAATATTATTGATGAGTTAAAACCCAATCTAATAAGCAAAGAACATCCCATAGGTTTGATCAATTTCTTCTGTCTGCCTCTTTTCTTCGATTCAACTCAAATTGTCTTACAAAGTGATGCCTCATCATTTGCTTTGCACTGATGTTTTGGGGTTTTCTTCAAGGGGACATACTAAGGGGAGAAAATGTGGAGAGGAAAAATCTCATGAATTCAGATTTGATCTTGTTTTCATGTTCTATCTCAAAATATCTCCTTCCAAACTTTTTATTGCACATTCCTCACCTGTCCTTTTAAATCACTTTTGAGAACTTCTGAAATTTTGCAAGTCTTTGTTTTAATTACTCTAATATAAACCAGTTGTTTTTTTTCCCTACATAATTTAAAGAAAAGGAGTATCCCTTTATTTTTATAAGGAGTGGCATGTTATGTGAAAATCAGCCATATAAACTGTGAGATTAATGCACTGAGGAAACCTCTTTATAACCAGAAATATGTAAATGAAGGCACAATTTCCCCTTTAAAGGAGCCGCTTGGTTTCCCTTTTCAGGCTACCCCCAACCACACAAAGTTTGTGCACTTTCCTCAATCCATTCCTATCCACTCCTTTCATTGGTTACAGGGAGCAAAAAATGATCCTGTGGCTGAATTTGGTGCCCTTGTTAGTGCTACTTCAAGGTAATTTTTTCTCCTCCCTAAAGAATTTCCGTCCATATTCTCTTTTTGTATATAGAAGTTTTCATTGAAACACTTTTGTTTTTAGGAGTTCGATCTGAGGTCCAGTTAGTGGAGTCCAGAGGGGATGTGAGAAGACCTGGGGAGTCCCTCCGTCTCTCCTGCCAAGCTTCTGGATTCACCTTCAGCGACTATGGGATGCACTGGGTGAGACAGGCTCCTGGGAAAGGACTGGAATGGGTAGCCACCATACGTACAAGATCATCTCCTTTAACTCACTACCCAGACAAATTCAAGGAACGCTTCACAATCTCCAGTGACGATTCTCGCAGCCAGCTGTATCTGCAAATGAACAGCCTCAAACTAGAGGATTCTGCAGTTTATTACTGTGTGAGACACACACAGTGAGAGGAAGCCAAGCAAAAACTGTTTTTTTTTCCCCTCTGAGCAGCTTTCTGAATTAAATCAGAAAGTCGAATTTGCATATTTAAAGTGAGAAATGTAATGTATGTCTCCGTATACAATATGGAACCTCAGATCTGATCTTTTTTTGTGTGATTAATTAATTAAATTGCCAACAAGTACAAGGAAACAAGTATGAAAAGACCTGAAAAAATCACACAAATGAATGGACATAAATAAGCAAAACATAGCCATAAACACACAGAAAGAGTACATATAAATGGGGAGAGTAGGACAGGGACAGTAGGCACGCTGGAGTCTTTATGCAGGTCCTCTTAGGGACCTCTTAATGAATGTGGAAGGTCCATGGTAGTCAGTTTAAGGTAAAAGCTATGGGGGTTAGAGGAACTAACAACAGGAACAGGTTCGGTGTTCTAAGAAGCCGTGGGGAAGATGATTGACATTTTGATAGGTGAGAAGAAGGAAATCTCCAGGCTGTTTGAACAAACTGGGTAGTTTGAAAATAAAATGGTTTGTAATGTAATCTACACTCAACCAATGGTAAAAAATCATGGGTGTTGAACAAGAGACAGCAGGAATGATTATCCTAAAAAAAAAATGATTATAAAAGTTATACAGAAGAGATTTTGAGGAATGGAGTAGCAGAATCATTTTTTCAGCACTTCATGGTACTTTCCAGACCTCTCTGAGCAGTTTAGAGAGTCAGTACATTCCCTGCAACAACCTGGGTCCTCACTTTACCAACCTAGGGTGGATGGAAGACTAGGTCAACTTTGAGCCAGTCAGGATCAAACTCCTGGCAGTGAGCAGAGTCAGCCTCCAATGCTGCATTCTAGCCACCGCATCACCAGGAAAATACCCATGCAACCCTCACTGCACAGAATAATGTAAGCCATGTCTGATTTAGCAGTAAGTGTACATTTTGAAATATAGAGGAAACTGAATTATTTGTAGAATATAAAGTTATTTCTTTGTAGAAGTAATTAATTTATAAGAGATGAATATCTTCTCCATTTATCATTTCTTTCATTCCAACTCTGACTTACTAATTGTGCCTCAAAATGCATTTGGGTTTTGTGGTTCTTTTCAAGGGTAAGTGGGGAGAATGTGAAAAGCTTCTACTGAATATACATGTGTGTTTACCTTCATGTCCTGTCCCCAGCGTAGCCCTTTCAAAAGTTATAATTGCATGTTCCTTGCCTCTCCCTTTGAATCACGGAAAAGCCCTGAATCTTTGCAAGCCTCTGTTTTAATTACAATAATATAAACCTGCCATTTCTGCTAAAAAGGGAAAGAATCTGACTTCACTTATTAAGACTGGAATATTTTCTGAAAGTCCCCCATGTAAGGAGACTAGAAGGAAAATTGTGAGATTATTGCATTGAGGGACTCTTTTATCTGGAGCGATATGTAAATGAAGGCAAAATTTCTCCTTTAAATGATCCACTTGATTTCTCTTTTCAGGCTACACCCATCCACACAAACTTTGTGCACTTTCCTGAATTCTTTCCTTTCAATTCCCTCCATTCATTACAACGAGTCGAAATGACCCCATGGCTGAATTGGGTGTTCTTGTTAGTGCTCCTTCAAGGTAGTTTTTCTCCTCTTTAAAGAATTAAGTTCATTTTTTCCCCATTTTGTATATATAAGATTTCATTGAAAAACTCTTGTTTTTAGGAGTCCAATCTCAAGTCCAGTTGGTGGAGTCTGGAGGGGATGTGAGAAGACCTGGAGAATCCCTCCATCTCTCCTGCCAAGCCTCTGGATTCACTCTCAGCAGCTACTGCATGCACTGGGTGAGACAGGCTCCAGGGAAAGGTCTGGAATGGGTGGCCGCCATATGTACAGGATCATCTCCTTCCACTTATTACCCAGACAAAGTCAAGGGACGCTTCACCATCTCCAGAGATGATTCTCGCAGCCAGCTGTATCTGCAAATGAACAGCCTCAAACTAGAGGATTCTGCCATTTATTACTGTGTGAGAGAGAGAGACACAGTGAGAGGAAGTGAATCGGATGCCAAGAAAAAACCTTCTCTTCCTCTCAGCCGCTATCCGAAATGATTCAGTCAAAGGAAGTTTTGTATTTGAACTTAAAAGCTGAAGATAAATCTCCATCATGTCTTGTTCTCTCAAATCTGATCTGTGTAGAAGCATTGTGGAACCTTGTTAACACTTTGATGTTGGGGAAAAAGGGAATTTCCAGGTTGTATAATAAGAAATACGGATTGATGTCCCACAGATCTTCCCTCATATTTTGGAAATTCTGAGTCCCTTAATTCTTAGTTTTACCAAATCCCCATGTTTTATTTTTTTTTTAGACATGTTCTTCCATTTTAATTCTTTCTATATCTATATATTTATTCAACCTCCTCAATCCTGAAGTTCTCTCCCCTTAGTAGCATTGAGCCAAGGGATGTAAACATTGGTCACTGGAGGCCTCTTCTCCCAGAATCCCTCTGAGACTCTATTTTTTAAACTGCCTTCCCGCCTTGATATAATCTCTTGATTACTCCTGCCTCAATTTCACATCAAAGAAATGGATGGGCTGACCTGCCTTACTCCTTAATAACCTTTGGAGAGTAAATGAAACTTGGCGCCATCCATCAACTATCTTGCTTAACAGCAAAATGATTTGAAAATCATTTGTATAAGTTCTGTCTGAAAAATCTCTAAGTGAATGTGCTGAGCGCCTCTTTTATCCCAATCAATATGTAAATCAGAACATGATTCCCCTTTAAATGAGCTGCATGGTTTCCCATTTCAGGCTGTACCCAAGAACACCAAGTTTGCATGGTTCCTAAATTCTTTGCTTTCGATTGTCTCCATTCGATAAATGGAGCGAAAATTACCCCATGGCTGAATTTTGTGCACAGGTTAAGTGTTAATTCAAGGTAGTTTTTTCCCCCCTCTTTAAATAATTTCCTTCATATTCTCATTTTTGCATATAGAAGGTTTCATTCAAATGTGTTTTTTTCTTTTTGGGAGGCCAATCTCAAGTCCAGTTGGTGGAGTCAGGAGGGGATGTGATAAGTCCTGGAGAGTCCCTCCGTCTCTCCTGCCAAGCCTCTGGATTCACCTTCCGCAGCTATCCCATGAACTGGGTGAGAGAGTATCCAGGTAAAGGCCTGGAATGGGTGGCCTTCATACATACAGCTTCAACTTCAACTTACTACTCAGACAAAGTCAAGGAACGCTTCACCATCACCAGGGATGATTCCCGCAGCCAGCTGTATCTGCAAACGAACAGCCTCAAACAGGAGGACACAGCTGTCTATTACTGCAAAAACCTTCTCCTCCTCTGAACAACTTTCGAAATTGATTCAGAAAGTCAAATGTGGGCTTTTTAAAGTGAGAAGCAGAAGGTAAATCTCCGTATACAATTTAGAACCTTAGGTCTGATCTTCTAAGAAGCCGTGTAGAAGGTGAATGACATTTCGATAGGTGAGAAGAAGGAAATCTCTAGGCTGTGGAACAAAATGGGTACGATAGGTTTTAAAGAGTAGCTTTGTCAGCACTCCTCCTTTGAATAATTAGGAAAGAAAACCACAAGACTCCATTGACAGAAATCAAGTGTACTTTTACTAATTATAAATGATTAGAAGCGTAGCAAAGCGAAAGACTGATTATTTAGGCACAAAAGCAAATGATATATAGAATAACCCATTCCCCTCCCCTTGGCATCCCAGTTACAGTCCAATCATAATTCTCCCAAGTGTCAGGTGTGAGATAACTTCGAAAGGCATCACCCAGATGGAATGTCGCTGCCGTTGGCCTTGGCGGGAAACCTCCTCCGCATGCGCAGCAAACCCCAGGATCTTCCTCCAGCACAATTAGTATTCCCCTCCCAAATACCATGCCCCTCTCCCCGTTTCAATGGCAGCTGAAGCAGCAGCAAAGCAGAGGCTGACATCCGGCCCTCCTCCAGAAAAAGGGGTTTTCAAAGTCCTCAATTTTAAGCCCAGTTTCTCAACCATTGCAGGATTAATCATACATCTAGAACAGCCCGAATCGAGTAGAGCGGAAAGCCGCTCCGTCTCCCCACCAGATGGCACCCTTAACTCAATTGGGATCAACATGGGGCCTTTATGTGAACTCACGCATTGACGCGAGTTGTAGTCATCGGAGTCATCCGAGGAGCTGGTGGTCATGTCCGCTCCCTCCTCCATCTCCGGCTGGAAACACTGGGGGGTATTTTCAGCAGCGAGCGCAGCTCCCCTCTCCTTCCCCAGGGCCTTGCGTGCCTTCCCTTTCCTCTTGGTAGGGGTTTGGGCGGGCGGAGGAACTTTAACGCGGCAATCCATGGCGCGATGGCCTCCTTTTCCACAACGGAGGCACATGAAAGGCTTGTCTTTGCCGGTGGAGCTTCCCTTCCCTTCACCCCTGATGTGGAATGGGGCCCTTTGAGCTGGGGGGGGGGGGTGATCTCTCTGTTTTTCCCCTTTCACACATTGAATTCTAATCAAGTCTAGTTCAACATCCGCTGTACTTTCATAGCCAGCAACAATTTGCTTAGGAAGGTGTCTGTTAACACATTGTTGGTAAATGTCCTCGTTTAATCCGAATGCAAACTGGTCCTGAACCTCTTCAGCCACCGGCTTATTTCCCTGTTTTAGGGCCATAAAATTCACCTTCCCTCGTCTCTCAATCAGTGGGTTATCAAACCTCCTTTGTAGTGCAGCATTAAAGCTATTAAAATTCCTCAGGACAGGGGAATTACATTGGTGTAAGCTCACCATCCAAACGGCCGCTTTTTCTTCCAAAGAAAGTGAAACTATTTGCACTTTCATCTCATCTGACTCTAAAACTTGGCCATATTTTTCCATATAGTTGCAAATCTGCATGACGAAAGGACCCAACCTCTTTGTATCACCGTTATATTTTGCTGGTAAGGGAGGGACTTTTGCACTTCTGCGTCTTCTGGGGGACCCCCCCACTCTGGCAACAGCCCTGGCTGGGGGGGAAGACTGTTTCTGGGTTTGCTTGCTCCCATCCCCCCTTGGCCTCTTCACCCTCCCTAAATTTATGCAAGGAGTACCTTTGTGCAGATTCTTCCGTTTGCTCTCTTTCCATTTTTCTCTCCCGGGACCTCCTCTCGGTCATAGTTTCTTTCCAGTCTGCTGGGGTTTTCCTTTGTTTCCGTCTGGTGATTCCTGCATCCAAATTCTCATAATTCTCATAGTCCTCTTTTTGCCCCACTCCCAAAATCCATCGGGGCTGAACCGCAGGCTTCTCTATCCTCAGGCCAGCTAGCCTTTCAGGTAAAGTTGGTTCTGCAGTTTCTCTTTCAATCTCCTCATCATCGCCTGCTTGCAATGACATTTCTCCGTCCTTCTTGTGAGTACACCCCCCACGGTAGATTGAAAACTCCTGGTGGGGTGTGAATGAGTCTTTCGCTTACTGTCAGCACTCCTCCATTGAAATAATTAGGAAAGAAAACCACGAGACTCCATTGATAGAAATCAAGTGTACTTTTACTAATTATAAATGATTAGAAGCGTAGCAAAGTGAAAGACTGATTATTTAGGTGCGAAAGCGATTGATATATAGAATACCCCATTCCCCAGCCCTTGGCATCCCAGTTAGTCCAATCATAATTCTCCCAAGTGTCAGGTGTGAGATAACTTCGAAAGGCATCATCCAGATGGAATGTCGGTGCCGTTAGCCTTGGCGGGAAACCTCCTCCGCATGCGCAGCAAGAGGGGCAGCAAACTCCAAGATCCTCCTCCAGCACAATTAGTATTCCCCACTCAAATACCATGCCCCCCTCCCCCGTTTTAATGGCAGCCGAAGCAGCAGCAAAGCAGAGGCTGACAATACCCTCCAAAACAAAAATGACTTTGGTCTGCATTCAGTTCTTTTGGGTTTCTTCAAATGGTCATGTTAAACAGGAGGAGAAAATATAAAACCTGTTACTGTGAACCCCTGGTACGCTCAAATATGGGAGGGAGCATACTGCTTCCCTTTTTCTGTGTTTCAGATCACCCTAGGAGCCATCCAGGCAGAAAGCCATTTTTTATGTTCCCTTTGTTACATTTGTGTTGCATTTGTGCTGATAAGTCTACACACACACACACACACACACACGCACACACACACACACACACACACTCTGAGGTTTTCACTGGTGTTTGTATGTAGGTCTTTGGTTATTCGGGTTTTCTCCCGCGTAAAATTGGAAGTGTCTTTGCGACGTTTCGACGAAGTCTCATTCGTCATCTTCAGGCTGGTCGCATCTTGTAGAGTTTGAGAGTTTGGAATGTGAATATCAGTGCCTATCCTTCCTAGAAGAATGAAATATTTGGGGAAATATTTAAAAAAAGGCAGAATATTATATATTCCCAAAGGAAGAAAAGGAGAAACATGGTTATTTTTTTAAAGAGGCAGAAAGCAGCCCCCAATTTTCTTAATGGGATGAAAACCATTAAGTCACAATAGGGATTTCCCAACACCTTTTTTAGAATACAAATCCCTTCATTTCATCATCTATCTGCATTGTTCTCTACTGCCATGCAGAAGTCTGAAAATAAAACTTCAGTATGATCTTTCTAAAAATCCAAACCGCCATTCTCATGTTGAGGAAACATCTGGACCAAAAGAATCTCCTTAGAGAATTAGAAAAAAATGTGTCCTCTCCTCACTTTGGACAACAGGGGGCAATGTTGGCACACGAAACTCCATGGCTTATGGGGGAGGGAATAAATCCATTCTAAATAGATATTGTCTAATTTTGGAAGTGTGACAGTTGTTATTTCTGTAATTGTTCCCTGAAAAGTCCGCCTCTCAGGAGGCTACAATCGCCCCTATGAAGCCTAGAATTGTTGTAATATGAAAGGGTATGTATCATTTCTGGCTTGATTGTCAGGAAAAAAAAAAAAAAAAAAACCAGACCAGATTGTTCAAATCTTTGATGGGAATGAAAATAATATAGAGGGATGTTTTATCAGGTTTTTGGCCCTGCAAAAATAGCCAAAAGTAATGTGGATAGAGATATGTACATTAATCGAGAAGATTTTGTGGTTTAAGCTACAATGGAAAGCATAAAGAAAGCTTTATTTCACGAGTAATAGACAGGTAAAAAAAAAACCACCATGAACCTTTCTTTCTATATCTAACAACTACAGGGAGACTATTATAGGCCCCATATGGAAAGTCTTGGCACTTAAACAGATTAACAGAGTTGGAAAGGAAATTATAGGCAGACTCAGTGGTGTGATTCAAATAATTTAATAACCGGTTCTCTGCCGTAATGACCATTGGGGTAGGTGGGGCTCGGTGGTCATGTGACTGGGCGGGCGTGGCCAACTCAAGATCACTCAGGTCGATGGACGCTTCGCCATAGCTGTTATAATGTAATACGAGTTAACCGGAGAGGCAGTTTCTGTAAAGCAGGGCAATAAAGATCAGGCTAGAAACAACACCAGAATGTTTCCTTCCTGCCTTCCTTACAGGATTAGCCCTGTAAAGTGGAAAAAAACAAAAGGAGATTTCTTCTAACAATCGGTTCTCTGAACTACTTAGAAAGTTACCAACCGGTTCCAAAGAATAGGTGCGAACTGGCTGAATCCCACCACTGGGCAGGCTAGTCCAATCTCCCTGTCCAAGCAGGAACCCATACACTATTTCTGACAGATGGCAGTCCAGTCTCTTCTTCAAAGCTTCCCGTGATGAAGCTCCCTCAACTTCCAAAGGAAACTTCTGCTCCATTGGTTGATTGTTCTCACTGTCAGGAACTTTCTCTCTGTAAAGGCTGATTCGTTTTGCTTTGGAATGGAAACTTTTATTTTAAAAAAATCATCTGCACAAGGAATGTACAAACTCAACAATGAAACCCCTGCTCTGAAGAACTCTTTTATGTCAGCCAATATGTAAATGAAACCACAATTTCCTCTTTAAAGGCAACAGTTGACACCCACCGACACAAACTCTGTGTGGTTTCCCAAATTCTCTCCTTTCAGTTTGCCTCCATTCATTAGAGGGAGCGAAAATGACCCCGTGGCTAAACTTGGTATTCTTTCTTGCATCCCTTGGAGGTAATGTTTCATTTTATGTAGAGGCTCCTTCCATTTGCAGTTCCTGTATATAGGATATTTCATTGAAATATCTTTCATTTTAGGTGTCCGATCTGAGGTTCAATTGGTGGAGTCTGGAGGGGATGTGAGAAGACCTGGGGAGTCCCTCCGTCTCTCCTGCCAACCCTCTGGATTCACCTTCAGCAGCTACTACATGTTCTGGGTGAGACAGGACCCAGGGAAAGGACTGGAATGGGTGGCCAGTTTAAGTGGAAGCGCAACTTACACTTACTACTCTGACAAAGTGAAGGGACGCTTCACCATCTCCAGGGACAATGCCAAAAGCCAGCTGTATCTTCAAATGAACAATCTGAAAGAAGAGGACACATCTGTCTATTACTGTGCGAGAGACACAGTGAGAGGAAGTGAATCTGAAGCCCGTCAAAAACTTTCTCTCCTTCTGAGCAGCTTACATTTATTTACACTCAGTCCTTTTATTACTTTCCTTGCTGAATTCCCTCAGTTTCATACTTTCCTACATGTTATTCATTTTCCTTTCCTTCTGCATTAGTTTATACTCTGTATGCTTAAACCTGGGTCTCCATCCTTCTCCAATCTATATAAAATCCCCTGATACCCTAAGTTTTCTCCCATCACCTGGGCCATGGGAAGGTTGCCAGATATTGACAATTCCAAATCTTTCCTCCCATGGAGCTTTATTTTTCTTTATGTTTATTTTGGACTGTCTTTCTGCCGTGTTGCCACTTCTTGGTGGCTATTCTCACCACCATCTATAAACCAGGAAATGGTTTGGCATGTCATGCTTACCACTCTATAAAGCCTTAGTAAGGCCACACCTAGAGTATTGAATCCAGTTTTGGGTACCACATTATAAAAAAGATGTTGAGACTCTAGAAAGAGTGCAGATAAGAGCAACCAAGAACAAACATATGATGAACAGTTGCAGGAACTGGGTATTGGTAGTCTGGTGAAGAGAAGGACCAGGGGGTGACATGGTAGTTGTTGGGCCCAATAGTTGTTGGGCCGTCAAAGAGATGAGGGGGTCAAGCTATCTTCCAAGGCACTTGAAGACTGAACTGCCATCTGTCAGAAATGGTTTAGGGTCTCTTTCTTTGGTGGCGGGTTGGACTAGATGACCTACAAGATCCCTTTCAACTCTGTTAATCTATCAAGAAAATGCTTAAGTTCTTAAACATCTTGTTTTTTTGGCTGGAATACTTTTCTTTGCTCTTGCTTTTGGTCTTAAGCAAGTTCTTTAGTGTCTTCCCATGTCTTTCCACACAAATACACACATAGTCTTTTTAATAATCATATTATTTTAAAAAAATAAAATAACCCCTCCTCTCTCTCTCTCTCTGTGTGTGTGTGTGTGTGTGTCTTTCTCTCTCTCTCTCTCTCTCTCTCTCTCTCACACACACACACACACACACACACACACACACACAGACATTCTTGATGGGTGATTGTCTTTTTTTATATTTTTAAAACAAATTGCACAATTCATTCAGTTTATTCCATCTTTTTATTTCATCTGATCCAATCTGTAATGAACCATAATAATAAAACTTCCCTGTCTTAACTCTCTCTGTCTCTCTCTCTCTCACTCACTGTGTATTTTTATAAAAACCATGTTTTTAATGTTTATGCAAAGACATTGATAGGGGATGCCCTAAAGAGAAGCTCTTTTTACCTGAAGCAATATGTAAATCAGGGCACAATTTCCACTTTAAAGCAGACAACCGGTTTCCCACAACACAAAATCTGAACATTTTCCTGAATCTTTTCTGGTTGATTCCCTTCCGTTCATTGGAGGGAACAACAATGATTCTGTGGCCAAAGTTTGTGTTCTTACTAGCAGCCCTTCAAGGTAAGGCTTTCCCTTATAGCATTTCCTTCACTTGATGGTCCTTCTATCCAGAGATGTCATTGAGACCTATTTCTCTCTAGGTGTCTGGTCAGAGGCCCAGCTGGTGCAGTCTGGAGAGGACTTGAGAAGACCTGGGGAGTCCCTGCGTCTCTCCTGCCAAGCCTCTGGATTCACCTTCAGCAGCTACTGGATGGCTTGGATGAGACAGGTGCCAGGAAAAGGCCTGGAATGGCTTTGCCATATACATCCAACTTCATCTAACATTTACTACTCAGACAAAGTCAAGGGTCGCTTCACCATCTCCAGGGACAATGCCCCAAGCCTGCTGTATCTGCAAATGAACAGCCTCAAAACTGAAGACACGGCTGTCTATTACTGTACAAGGGAGAGACACAGTGAGAGGAAACTGAACAAAAACCTTCCTTTCTTTCAATGAAAAATGAGGAAAATGGTTTCAGAATTCCAGTTTTACCTTTCCCGTTTGCAAGGTGATGTGAGACAAAATAAAACTGGAATGGAATAACTGTAGTCCTTGAGTTACGAACCACAAATGAGCCCCCAAACCCTTGTTGTTAAGTGAGACCTTTGTTAATTGAGTTATTCCCCATTTTATGACATTTATTGCCACAATGTTTAAGGGAATTACTGCAGTTGTTAAGTTAGTAATTTGGTTCTGAAACGAATATGGATTCCTCAGTTTTGTGGCCCAACAGCGGCCGGCTGATCTATTGGTGGAATGTAACAGTGATGAACACTATGGGACTGCCCTGGAGGCTGAGGAAGACTCTGGGGGGTGTTCAGAGTCAGAGCAGGGACTAGAGAGGCCTCTTGGCCACCAGGTAGCATCTGAGTCAGGGAGCAGTGAGGAGGAACAGAGGGAGGCTGTCCCTGACATGCGTATGCGTAGGGCTGAGAGGAGGAGGGAGCAGCTTTGGAAAAGGGCTGACAGAAGGAAATAGGAACAGGTGGCTACTTATTGGCCCTTCCCAGAAAGCTTATAGGTGGGGCGATGGGAGGGGAATTTTGCAGGAAACAACAGTTTACTAATCCAGGTGTAGAGAAAGTTTGGAGAATTTCGTGAGTTCAAGCCTTGTTTTCATAGAGATAATTTTCTGGACTCCTAGCCAGGGGGTTGCTTATCTCCCTCCTTAGTTGTAGCAGACAGCCAAGCCGGCATCAATATATATTAGAGGCTTTGGACAGGATACCCATTGACTTTGCTTGCCAGAAGGACGTAAAAGGTCCTCACAAGATCCCAAGTCACTGCAAAGGTCATAAATATGAGTCAGTTGCCAAGCGTCTGAATTTTGAGCATGTTACCATGGAGATGCTGCAACACTCAGTGTGACAAATGATCATTAATTCTATTATTTCATTGATGTTGTAACTTTGTAGGGTCTCTAAATAAACTGTTGTAAGACTGATTCTACCTGGATTTTCCTTTAGTGCCCTGCAGAAGTCTGAAAATGAAACATGAGGACGATCTTTCTAAATATCCAAACTGCCACATGGACATTGAGGAAACATCTGGACCTAAAGAATCTCCTCAGAGAATTAGAAAAATGTGTCCTCTCAGGGGGGAATGTTGAACCACGAAACCCCATGTCTTATGAGTGACGGGGGTATAAATTAATTCTAAATAGATATTGTCTAATTTTAGAAGTCTGACAGTTGTTATTTCTGTATTTGTTCCTTGAAAAATCTCTGAAGAAAAGTCCAACTCCCAGGAGGCTACAATGCCCCTTATGATGCAGAAAATTGTTATATATAACAAAGATTTGTATCATTTCTGGCTTTGTCGTCAGAAAAACTGTCCACTTAGTTCAAATCTCTGACGGGAATGAAAACAAGATAGAGGGATGTTTAGTCAGGTTTGGTGGCCATGCAGAAAAATAAAAAAAAAATATGACTATTGATATGTACACTTATCCAGAAGATTTTGTGGGTTAAGCTAGAATGGAAAGAATAAAGAGAGTTTTCTTTTTGGACAGGGAAAGAGGCAGGGAAATAAATAAATAAATATTCACGAAGGTTTCTTTTTATATATGGCACCTGCAGGGAGATTATTATAGGCCCAACATGGAAAGACTTGACACCCTAATTTCACAGGTGAGATGATTGGATCTGCGGTTAAACTGAAGTCTTTTACTAGAAAAAACTTTCATAGACATTTTGCATATAATGGGGAAACATTAATCCACCTTCAATCTACATTACATTCTTTCTATATTAATTTACCTTCCATCATCTGATACCTCAAGCACTTCCCCCACAGCTGGGTAGCACCAAAGCTGCCAAATCTTATAAATAGAGAATGGCCTCCCAGAAACCTTCTTGGTCTATAGAGATTTGATCGTCTTCATGTTTTATTGTTACTGCCCAGTAGTAACATATTTGATTCGGAAAAGAAACCTTAATAAACATTTTGCAAACAACAGAAAAACATGGTTTTTTGTTTGTTTGTTTTTTTATTGTTAGAAAAAAATGGATAAATAAAAATATGAGCTCTTTTTTTATATAACTGCAACATTAACACTTCATGTTATAAATATACTTATATAGTGAAATTAGTACATATAAAAATAAGGAAGCTTTGGGTTTTTTTTTCAATCTCTCTTCAACCTCCCTCCCTCCCTCCCTCCCTCCCTCCCTCCATCCTTCCCTTCCTGGTTGTTTATTATTAGTTTTTCAAAATGCAGTGAGTGATTTGATAATTTTTTAATCGCAATGAAAAACAATTCCTCTTGACAATGTTATGAAATATCTTTTATCTTAAGTAATCATATACAGATATGATCTTGGTTTACATTTGGTTCTGTGGGGCTTCTTCAAAAGGTCATATTAAAGGATAAAAGCAGAAAACATTTTCTGAACTCAAATGTGCTACTTTTTTTTAAAAAAAGTATTTCTAATGTGTCTCCTTCAAATGTTCTTCCCGCTTCTTCATCCTTGGTTACCCTGAATCACTTTTGAAAATTGGTGAAATTTTACAGGTCTTTGTTTCAATTACTCATCTATAAAGGCTACTTCAGTTTTGTATGGACAGCTATGAAAATCCTGCTCTGAGGAAGTCTTTTATCTCAAGCAATACGCAAATCAAGGCCCAAATTCCCCTTTAAAGGCCACACAGTTGGTTTCCTTTTCCAGGGACACCCATCAACACAAAGTTTGTGCATTTTCTCCACTCCTCTCCTTTCAGTTGCCACCCATTCATTGCTGACAGAGCAATAATGATACTGTGGTTGAACTTGGTGTCCTTACTTGTATCCCTTGGAGGTAATGTTTTCCCCTGTGTAGATATTTTTTCCATCTGCTGTTCTTATATACAGGAGAACTCATGGAAACATCTTTCTTCTTAGGTGTCAGATCTGATGTCCAACTGGTGGAGTCCGGAGGAGATGTGAGGAGACCTGGAGAGTCCCTCCGTCTCTCCTGCCAAGCCTCTGGATTCACCTTCAGCAGCTATTACATGAACTGGGTGAGACAGGCTCCAGGGAAAGGACTGGAATGGGTAGCCAGTATAAGTGAAAGCTCAGGAACTTACACTTACTATTCAGACAAAGTCAAGGGACGCTTCACCATCTCCAGGGACAATGCCAAAAGCCAGCTGTATCTGCAAATGAACAATCTGAAAGAAGAGGACACAGCTGTCTATTACTGTGCGAGAGGCACAGTGAGAGGAAGTTTATCTGAAGCCTGTCAAGAACCTTCTCTGCCTCTGAAGACCTTACACTTATTTACACTCAGTCCTTTTATTTCCTTCCTTGCTGAATTTCCTCGGTCTCATACTTTCCTACATGTTATTCCTTTTCCATTCCTTCCCCATTTATTTATACTCAGTATGCTGAAACCTGAGTCTCTGTCATTCTTAAATCTGTATCTTCTTGGCAGTGCCAGGAATGAAACATACTGGCAATTGCAAATCTCTACTGTCATGAAGCCTTCTGGCTTTGTTTATTTTGGACTCCTTGCCAATATTGTCACTGCTTGATGGCTATTCTTACCTTGATATTTATCAGGACATTTCCCTATTGATGTGTTTGTGTTCATGTTAGGGTGTGTGTCTCTCTCTGTGTGTATTTGTTTTCGTAGATTTTTACGGATGTAGGTATGCTGGTCTTGTTGTATTCGGGTCTTTTCCCGTGTAAGATTGAGATTGTCTTGGCAACGTTTCATCGAGGTCTCACTCGCCATCTTCAGGCTGGTGTTTTCGGCTTCGTGCTTGTGCAACATATATATATATATATATATATATATATATATATATATATATATATATATATATATATATATATATATATATATATATATACTTAAAGTCACAACCCCTGGTATGCCCAAGTGTGGGAGGAAGGTCACACTTCCACTCTCTGTCATTAGGCTCGTCACAAGAGTCCATCCAGACAGAAACCCAATATTTTTACTGTTGCCTTTGTTATATTTGTGTTTTTATTTGTGCTGATAAATAAATAAAGGAAGACTAGTATAGATCTATTTCAAGCTATTTAGCTCTCATCAGCTAGCCATATCCTTACTGGGATTCGAACCTGTGCTCTATTGCCTCCCAGGCAGGGAGTTAACCATTTGAGCTACAGAGAACGACTCCTTTTATCAGCCAGCCAGGGTGGGAGGTATATACTTAAAGTCACAACCCCTGGTATGCCCAAGTGTGGGAGGAAGGTCACACTTCCACTCTCTGTCATTAGGCTCGTCACAAGAGTCCATCCAGACAGAACCCAATATTTTTACTGTTGCCTTTGTTATATTTGTGTTTTTATTTGTGCTGATAAATAAATAAAGGAAGACTAGTATAGATCTATTTTAAGCTATTTAGCTCTCATCAGCTAGCCATATCCTTACTGGGATTCGAACCTGTGCTCTATTGCCTCCCAGGCAGGGAGTTAACCATTTGAGCTACAGAGAACGACTCCTTTTATCAGCCAGCCAGGGTGGGAGGTATATACTTAAAGTCACAACCCCTGGTATGCCCAAGTGTGGGAGGAAGGTCACACTTCCACTCTCTGTCATTAGGCTCGTCACAAGAGTCCATCCAGACAGAAACCCAATATTTTTACTGTTGCCTTTGTTATATTTGTGTTTTTATTTGTGCTGATAAATAAATAAAGGAAGACTAGCCATATCCTTACTGGGATTCGAACCTGTGCTCTATTGCCTCCCAGGCAGGGAGTTAACCATTTGAGCTACAGAGAATCCCAGTAAGGATATGGCTAGTCTTCCTTTATTTATTTATCAGCACAAATAAAAACACAAATATAACAAAGGCAACAGTAAAAATATTGGGTTTCTGTCTGGATGGACTCTTGTGACGAGCCTAATGACAGAGAGTGGAAGTGTGACCTTCCTCCCACACTTGGGCATACCAGGGGTTGTGACTTTAAGTATATACCTCCCACCCTGGCTGGCTGATAAAAGGAGTCGTTCTCTGTAGCTCAAATGGTTAACTCCCTGCCTGGGAGGCAATAGAGCACAGGTTCGAATCCCAGTAAGGATATGGCTAGCTGATGAGAGCTAAATAGCTTAAAATAGATCTATACTAGTCTTCCTTTATTTATTTATCAGCACAAATAAAAACACACACATATATATATATATATATATATATATATATATATATATATATATATATATATATATGTGTGCGACATACATATATATATATGTGACTTTAAATATATATATATATATATATATATATATATATATATATGTTTTTATTTGTGCTGATAAATAAATAAAGGAAGACTAGTATAGATCTATTTCAAGCTATTTAGCTCTCATCAGCTAGCCATATCCTTACTGGGATTCGAACCTGTGCTCTATTGCCTCCCAGGCAGGGAGTTAACCATTTGAGCTACAGAGAACGACTCCTTTTATCAGCCAGCCAGGGTGGGAGGTATATACTTAAAGTCACAACCCCTGGTATGCCCAAGTGTGGGAGGAAGGTCACACTTCCAATATATATATATATTTCTGAGGTTTTCGCGGGTGTTAGTATGTAGGTCTCTAGTTGTTTGGGTTTTCTCCCGCGTAGAATTGGAGATGTCTTGGCGACGTTTTGACGAAGTCTCATTCGTCGTCTTCAGGCTGCTTCAGGCTTGGTGTTTCCAGGAGTAAGTACTCCTGGATGGCAAGTGATGGCGAGTAAGTACTCCTGGAAACACCAAGCCTGAAGTAGCCTGAAGCACCCTGAAGATGACAAATGAGACTTCGTCAAAACGTCGCCAAGACATCTCCAATTCTACGCGGGAGAAAACCCAAACAACTAGAGACTATATATATATATATATATATATATATATATATATATATATATATATATATGTGTGTGTGTGTGTGTGTGTGTGTGTGTGTGTGTGTGTGTGTGTGTGTGTGTCATGTAATGAGCTTTATGGCTGGTGAGGCAGCATTTTTTTTAGACTTGTGGACTTCAACTCCCAGAATTCCACAGCCAGGCATGCTCAGTTCTGATTTAAAGTGACAGCCTTTGTTTTTCTAAACTTATTTGCTAAATAAGTTTCCTTCTTTCTTTTTCTTTTTCTTCTCCCTTCCCCTTCTTCTTCCCTCTCTCCCTCCCTCCCCCCTCTCTAAAACACACACAGACACAGACACAGACACAGACACAGACACAGACAGACTTGCGCCAAGATTCAGAAAATTTTGGTTTTCCTCCTCAGCCCATATTAGCAATACCACTAGCAGCATTTTGGCTGGGAGATGTAAGTAGAAGTGGGAATTCATTCAACTGAAAACATTGGATAATTAAAATTTCACATTATATATTCACATGTATAATGTGAAAGTGGAGGTGACATTTTTAATCCAGAAACATCCACCAATTAATGGGCCCAAGACAATTGTTCCTTACTTGATATATCTCTATGCTGTGGCAATCCAAACCATTGTATACAAAGTCTCTCATTTATCTTTCTTGTTCATTTACTGAATATCGCATGAACATGGATCGAATCAACAGGCCATACATTAAGAAGAAGCATTCATGCACACACACATTTCTTGCCACAATGCTCCAGGGAATTGTTGAAGTGGTTAAGTTAGTAATTCAGTTTTAAGGGAATGTGGGTTCCCCGTTGACTTTGCTTGTCAGAAGGACGTAAAACGTGATCGCAAGATCACAAGGGACCTCATAAGATCCTAAATATGAGTCGGTTGCCAAGTATCTGAATCTGAGCGTGTGGCCATGGAGATGCTGCTCATCAGTCATAAGTCACTTTTTTCTTTGACGTTGTAACTTTGTGTGGTTTCTAAATGAACTGTTGTGAGTCGAGGTCTACCTGTATTTTCCTTTAGTGCCATGCAGAAATCTGAAAATGAAACTTCCAGATGATCTTTCTAAATGTCCAAAATGCCATTCTCATAATGAGGAAACATCTGGACCTAAAGAATCTCCTCAGAGAATTTGAAAAATGTGTCCCCTCCTCATTTGCTGCTGTCTATAGGAGTTTTCATTGAAACTCTTGTTTTTAGGTATCCAATCTGAGGTTCAGTTGGTGGAGTCTGGAGGGGGTGTGAGAAGACCTGGGGAGTCCCTCCGTCTCTCCTGCCAAGGTTCTGGATTCACCTTCAGCTGCTATTACATGAACTGGGTGAGACAGGCTCCAGGGAAACGCCCAGAATGGGTGGTCTACATAAGTATATCCTCATCTAACATTTACTACTCAGACAAAGTCAAGGGACGCTTCACCATCTCCAGGGATGATTCCAATAATCTCTTGTATCTGCAAATGAAGAACCTCAAGCCAGAGGACACAGCTGTCTATTACTGTGCAAGAGACGCACAGTGAGAGAAAGTGAATCTGAAGCTTGTCAAGAACTTTCTGCACTTCTAAGCAGCTTAAACTCGTTTGCACTCAAACACTTTTTTTTTTAATATCCTCAAATTTCCAGTCTCATTCTTTTCGACCTTAATTCATATTTTGGGAATGGGTCTCTCTTCCTCCCTTGTTGTCACTACTTTTTGTTTACTCTTACCACCACCTGTAAATCAGGAGAAGTTTTGAAATAATGTGCTTCGTACACATTCAAATACATCATCTTCTTTCGTCTATAAGGAAATGAAATATATCCTGGCGTTTCCTCTTGTAGAGCTTTAGATTTTGGAAATTCAGCTGCCCAGCTTCCTCTTTGCAAAGCAAGAATTCAATGTAATCAAATGTGAGGCAACTCATTGCATGAATGCTTACAGGGACAAATCCATGTTTATGTGATTGTCTGCATATTAAAAAAATGTATAATGTGATTGCAGAGATTATTATTTTTATCCATGTAGGGACAATACAAAAAAAAAGATATATCTATGAGATATCTGTGACATTTCAAATCAGTGAATCCAAAGTGACTCACATAGAGTAGAGTAGAGTAGAGTAGAGTAGAGTAGAGTAGAGTAGAGTAGAGTAGAGTAGAGTGGACTGGAGTGGAGTGGAGTGGAGTGGAATGGAATAGAATAGAATAGAATAGAATAGAATAGAATAGAATAGAATAGAACAGAACAGCAGAGTTGGAAGGGAGCTTGGAGGTCTTCTAGTCCAACCCCTTGCTTAGGCAGAGAACGCTACACCATTTCAGACAAATGGTTATCCAATCTCTTCTTAAAAACTTCCAGCATTCACAACTTCTGGAATTTACACTTATTTACACTCATTCCCTTTTCTTTACTTGCAATAGCATCAAATTTCTCCAGTCTCATTCTTTTCTACGTTATTCATATTTTGGGTCTGGATCTGTCTTCCTGCCTTGTTTTTACTACTTGTAGTTTACTCTTAGCACCACCTGTAAATCATGAACAACCTCAAACCAGAGGACACGGCTGTCTATTATTGTGCAGACAAGGTGAGAGGAAGGGAATTTGACGTCTGTCAAGAACTTTCTCTACGCTTGAGTTTTTTACACTCAGTCCTTTTTCTTTTTTCAATATCTTCAAATTTCCTCAGTCTCATTGATTACGGTATAGTTTGGATCTGGTCTGCCTTCACGTGTTGTTGTTACTAACTTGTTCTCTACTCTTACCACAACCTATATATCAGGAGGACTTTGACATGATGTCCTCCATACACATTCAAATCCATCAGCTTCTTTCCTCTATCAGGACACGAAGCGAATCCCGTGGTTTCATCCTGTGGAGTTTGGGATTTTGGAATGTGATTACAGAAAGCCAATTCAGCTGCCCGGCTTCCACATTGCAAAGCAAGAATTCAGTTCAAACAAATGTGAGGCAACCCCTTCTGTGAATAATGAAAAATGTTTGTCTTCATGATTATAAGGACTTGTTTGTCCTTCCCTTCCCTTGAATTGTGAGCCGCCCTGAGTCCCCTCAGGGAAAAGGGCGGCATAAAAATAAAGTAATCTAATCTAATCTAATCTAAGCCCACATTTATGTCTTTGTGCATTTATTAACAAATGTTTATAATGTGAATGCAGATATTTTTTTTTTAACCATCAACATCCATGAATTAAGGGACAATAGGGAAAAATAGGTATATTTGAGACATTCTATATCAGTCAATACTAAGTGAACTGATTTATCTTTCTGAGTCCACTGTGAGAATGTTGGTTAAACAATCATTTATTATTTTGACTGGTTATCTTGTGGACATTCAGCAAATTGTGGTTTCTAAACGATTTTTAATTGTTTAATCATCCGATACATTTGGTACTCATGCTAGATACAGATTGCCTGAGGATGGGCTCCAGGTTCTGTGGACATGGCTTGGTGGGCATTGCAAGGGAAGGATACTGCAAAATCTCCATTCCTTCCCCACTCCAGGGAAAGGATACTGTAAAATCTCCATTCCCTCCCCACTCCAGGGGAAGGATACTGCAAAATCCCCATTCCCTCTCCACTCCAGGGGAAGGATACTGCAAAATCCCCATTCCATCACCACTCCAGGGAGAACGATATTGGAAAATCTGCATTCCCTCCCCACTCCAGGGAAAGGATACTGTAAAATCTCCATTCCTTCCCCACTCCAGGGAAAGGATACTGTAAAATCTCCATTCCCTCCCCACTCCAGGGGAAGGATACTGCAAAATCCCCATTCCCTCTCCACTCCAGAGGAAGGATACTGCAAAATCCTCATTCCCTTCCCACTCCAGGGGAAGGATACTGCAAAATCTCCATTCCCTCTCCACTCCAGGGGAAGGATACTGCAAAATCCCCTTTCCCTCTCCACTCCAGGGAAAGGATATTGCAAAATCCTCATTCCCTCCCCACTCCAGGGGAAGGATACTGCAAAATCCCCATTCCCTCTCCACTCCAGGGGAAGGATACTGCAAAATCCCCTTTCCCTCTCCACTCCAGGGAAAGGATATTGCAAAATCCTCATTCCCTCCCCACTCCAGGGGAAGGATACTGTAAAATCTCCATTCCTTCCCCACTCCAGGGGAAGGATAGTGTAAAATATCCATTCCCTCCCCACTCCAGGGGAAGGATACTGCAAAATCCCCTTTCCCTCTCCACTCCAGGGGAAGGATACTGCAAAATCCCCTTTCCCTCTCCACTCCAGGGAAAGGATATTGCAAAATCCTCATTCCCTGCCCACTCCAGGGGAAGGATACTGTAAAATCTCCATTCCCTTCCCACTCCAGGGGAAGGATACTGCAAAATCCCCATTCCCTCTCCAATCCAGGGAAAGGATATTGCAAAATCCTCATTCCCTCCCCACTCCAGGGGAAGGATACTGTAAAATCTCCATTCCTTCCCCACTCCAGGGGAAGGATAGTGTAAAATATCCATTCCCTCTCCACTCCAGGGGAAGGATACTGCAAAATCCCCATTCCCTCCCCACTCCAGGAAGAACTATATTGGAAAATCTGCATTCCCTCCCCACTCCAGGGAAAGGATACTGCAAAATCTCCATTCCTTCCCCACTCCAGGGGAAGGATAGTGTAAAATCCCCATTCCCTCTCCAATCCAGGGAAAGGATATTGCAAAATCCTCATTCCCTCCCCACTCCAGGGGAAGGATACTGCAAAATCCCCATTCCCTCCCCACTCCTGGGAGAAGGATATTGCAAAACCTCAATTCCCTCCCCTCTTTGGGGCCAGCCACAGGTGATATCTGCCGGTTCTGTGAACTACTTAAAATTTGCAATACCAATTCTCCAGAACCTGCTGAATTTCACCCCTGCTCTGGCCTCAGTGAATGACCCACATTAGATTCTACAACACAACACACTATTGCCATTTCTTTCTTCTGTTTCTTTTAAGCCCAATGTCTCCATTTTTAACCTTCCTCCCTTCCTTATTATTTAAAGTTTTTAGGATTGCCCATCTTGAGGAATCAACTCTGAGCAAGTAAGAAATAACAAAAAGACCACACAAAATACCCCCCCAAACAAAAATGATTTTGGTCTGCATTCAGTTCTTTTGGGTTTCTTTAAATGGTCATGTTAAACAGGAGGAGAAAATTTGAAACGTTTCCTGAACTCAGATGACCTGTTGTTTTCATGCTTTCTAACATGCCTCTTTCAAATGTTCTTACTGCTTGCTCATCATTTTTTACTGTGGATCATGTTTGAGAAGTGGTGAAATTTACAGTACATCAGCTTCTTTCAGCTATAAAGAAATGAATTTTTTCTTTTCATTTTGTGGAGTTTTGGATTTTGGAAAGTGAGTACAGAAGGGCAATTCAGCTCTCCTACATTCACATTGCAAAACAAGAATTCAATTGAATCAAATGTGAGGCAACTCATTGTATGAATAATTAAAAAAAATTGTCTTCATGCTTATAGGGACGAGCCCATGTTTATGTGCTTGTCTTCATATTAAAAAAAAAATCTATGATGCAAATGCAGAGGGTTTTTTTTATCCATGAAGGGACATTATGAAAAAAAATGGTATATCTGTGACACATCTGTATCATTTCAAATCAGTGAATACAAAATAATTCAAATATTATAAAATTGAATGCAATAGAATAGAATAATAGAGCTGGAAGGGACCTTGGAGGTCTTCTAGTCCAACACCCTATTTAGGCAGGAAATCCTTCAGACAAATGGTTATCCAACATCTTCTTAAAAACTTCCAGTGTTGGAGCATTTACAACCTCTGGAGGCAAGTTGTTCCACTGATTAATTGTCCTCACTGTCAGGAAGTTTCTCCTCCATTCCGGGTTGCTTCTATATTTAATTAGTTTCCACCCATTGCTTCTTGTCCTTCACTCAGGTTCCTTGGGGAATAGCTTGACTCCCTCTTCCTTGTGGCAGCCCCTGAGATATTGGAAAGCTGCTATTATGTCCTCTTTAGTCCCTCTTTTCATCAGACTAGAAACACCCATTTCCAGCAACCGTTCTTTATATGTTTCAGCCTAATCATCTTTCTCTCTTTCTCTGTCCACTGTGAGAATGTTGGCTAAACAGTCATTTATTACTTTGATTGTTTATCTTGTGGCATCCAACAAATTGTGCTTTGTAAACCATTTTAATTGGTTAGTCATCCGAGCTATAACGCTCATGCTAGGTAGAATTTCCCTGAGCATGGGCTCTTGCACGAGTGTTAAACTTCTAAAGACTAAACCTCTGGTTACAGTGAATGAGCCAGATTAGAGCCTACTGTCAGGCCTGCAGTTATGTTCCTTTTTAGGATCTTTGGCCTGCCACACTCTCTATTATTTCATTATGCTGTTTCATTAGTGTAGTAATTGGGAGGGGGAATAGAATTGTGGAATGTATTGTTGTCATTCCTTTCTAGAAGCCCAAGGTCATCTTTTGTCTCCGCACCTCTGCACCTGACCGGAACCAGCTGGGTGGAGATGCCAGCGTGGCTGAAGAAGGTTGGACCATATGATGGATTTATGGGTGTGAGGATAAGATCATGAACTTTCAAATGGGTGGAATCCCTGGAAGCTTTTAGATTTGGGATTCCACAGATGTGCCAACATGTCTGTCTTATTAAATTGGAACTTTAAGGATAGATCTGCCTTGGACTCTGATTTAATTCTGCATGATATTTGGAATGCTGACACCTACAATACAACATGCTATTGCCATTTCTTTATTTCTTTTTTGAGGAATCAACTCAGGGAAATTAAAAAAGTAACAGAAACACCACACAAATTAGGTTTCTTCAAAAAGTCATGTTAAACAGGAGGAGGAATTATAAAACCTTTCCTGAATTCAGATGTGCTGCTGTTTTCATGTTTTCTAACACGTCTCTTTCAAATGTTCCTAGTGGTTGCTTGTGATATTTTCCCTTGAATCACTTTTCAGAAATGGTGGAAATTTCTCAGTCTTTGATTTAGTTGCTCTTCTGTAAAGAGTGCTTCATTTTTCTTTGGACTGGAAAATTGTGAACAAATCAACTGTGTAAGCTCTGTGCAAGGAGAACTGTGAAAATCCTGCTCTGAAGGACCCCTTTATCTCATCCAATATGTAAATGAAGGCCCAATTTCCCCTTTAAAGGCAACAGTTGACATCCACCGAGACAAAGTTTGTGCGTTTCCCCAAATCCATTGCTATTATATATTCTCCATTTGTTAGAGAGAGAGAGGCAGAAATGATCCTGTGCCTAAACTTTTTATTCTTACTTGTAATCCTTGGAGGTAATATTTGACACTATCTACAGTTTCCATTAAATTTCCGTTCCTACACACAGGAAATACAATTGAAGCAATAGCAATAGCAATACCAAACCAAAGCAGTTAGACTTATATACCGCTTCATAGGGCTTTCAGCCCTTTCTAAGCGGTTTACAGAGTCAGCCTCTTGCCCCCAACAATCCGGGTCCTCATTTTACCCACCTCGGAAGGATGGAAACCTGAGTCAACCCTGAGCCGGTGAGATTTGAACAGCCGAACGGCAGAACTGCAGTCAGCTGAAGTAGCCTGCAGTGCTGCATTTAACCACTGCGCCACCTAGGAAACATCTGGATCAAACATCTTTCTTTTTAGGAGTCCAATGACAACTACAGTTGGAAGAGTCTGGAGGGGATGTGAGGAGACCTGGGGAGTCCCTCCGTCTCTCCTGCCAAGCCTCAGGATTCACCTTCAGTGACTACTGGATGCATTGGGTGAGACAGGCCCCAGGGAAAGGACTGGAATGGGTGGCCAGGATATGCTATGATGCTGCAGATTATCATGACTCTGGCAAAGTGAAGGGACGCTTCACCATCTCCAGGGACAACACCAAAAGCCAGCTGTATCTGCAAATGAACAGCCTCAAACCAGAGGACACGGCTGTCTATTACTGTGCAAGAGGCTATTCAAGACACACACAGTGAGATGAAGTGAATCTGAAGCCTGTCGAGAACTTTCTCTCCTTCTGAGCAGCTTACGCTTGTTTACACTCAGTCCTTTTACTTCTTTCCTTGCTGAATTTCCTCAGTCTCATAATTTCCTACATGCTAGTCATTTTCCATTCCTTCCCCATTAATTTATCCTCATCGTGTACACCTCTAGATTTTGTTTTGACAACAGAATAGAAATTCAGCTGCACAGCTTCCACATTGCAATGCAAGAATTTTACTTAATCAGATGCAAGCCTAGCCATTATATGAGATATTAGAAATATTTGTCTGATATTTATAAGGATATCCCACTTTTGATGTGTTTATGTGAATGTTAGGCTATGATTATGTATGTGTGTGCATGTGTGTGTGCGTGTATGTATGTATGTATGTATGTATATGTGTGTGTGTGTATGTATGTATGTATGTATGTATGTATGTATTGTGTCACAACCCCTGGTATGCCGAAATATGGGAGGGAGCATACTCCTTCCGTTTTTCTGTATTTCAGCTCACCCTAGGAGCCATCCAGAAAGAAAGCCATTTTTTATGTTGCATTTGTTACATTTGTGTTGATAGGTACACACACACACACACACACACACACACACACACACAAACTGGTGTTTGTATGTAGATCTTTGGTTTCTCCCGCGTAAATTGGAAGTGTCTTTGCAATGTTTCAACAAAATCTCATTTGTCATCTTCACGCTGGTTGCATCTTGTAGAGTTTGAGAGTTTGGAATGTGAATATCAGTGCCTATCCTTCCTAGAAGAATGAAATATTTGGGGAATTTTTTTTAAAAAGGCAGAATATTATATATTCCCAAAGGAAGAAAAAGAGAAACATGCTTATTTTTTAAAGAGGCAGAAAGCAGCCCCCACTTTCCTTAACAGCCCACAGCAGATGTCAGCACTTAAGAAATAAAGAGCTTATTGAAAAGGGAAGACAAATATCTAGATAGCTCTATTCATAAGGGTAGAGCTGAGGATTATGCCCAATTCTTAACGGACAAAGTTGCTCGGTTTCGGTCGGATTTGGACTCCACCTCTGCAGTTCCAGCCGAGGCACAAGAGGATAATAATAATAATAATAATAACAGTAGACTTATATACCGCTTCATAGGCCTTTCAGGCCTCTCTAAGCGGTTTACAGAGTCAGCATATTGCCCCCAACAACAATCCGGGTCCTCATTTTACCCACCTCGGAAGGATGGAAGGCTGAGTCAACCCTGAGCCGGTGAGATTTGAACTGCTGAACTGCTGATCTAGCAGTCAGCCTGCAGTGCTGCATTTAACCACTGCGCCACCTTGGCTCTTGAATTGGCGAGGATGAATTGGTAGATCGCCCCTGGGTTGAGTTTCAGGATGTTGCCCCTGGGGACGTGGACAAGGCCATGAGAGCTGTGAGTGCCTCCACCTGTGTACTGGACCCCTGTCCCTCCTGGCTGGTTGCCAACAGCAGTGAGGTGACACGAGGCTGGATCCAGGCAGTTGTTACCGCCTCTCTTCGGGAGGGGCACTTCCCCGCCGCACATAAAGCAGCGGTGGTGAGACCCATCCTGAAGAAGCCATCTTTGGATCCAGCTGTTCTCAACAACTACCGTCCAGTCTCCAACCTCCCCTTTGTGGGGAAGGTTGTTGAGAAGGTGGTGGCCTTCCAGCTTCAACGGTCCTTGGAGGAAGCCAGCTATCTTGACCCCTTCCAGTCGGACTTCAGACCTGGTTACAGCACAGAAACCGCTTTGGTCACATTGACCGATGATCTCTGGAGAGCCAGAGATGGAGGCCACGCCTCCATCCTGGTTCTCCTTGACCTCTCGGCGGCTTTCGATACCATCGACCATGGTATCCTTCTGCAACGACTGCAAGAGGTGGGGGTGGGAGGCACTGTTTTGCAGTGGTTCTCCTCCTACCTCTCGGACAGGTCACAGTCGGTGTTAGTTGGGGGGCAGAGATCGACCCCTAGGCCCCTAACATACAGGGTGCCGCAGGGTTCGGTCTTATCCCCCCTACTATTTAACATCTACATGAAACCGCTGGGCGAGATCATTTGGAGGCACGGGTTAAGATACCATCAATACGCGGACGATACTCAGTTGTATCTGTCCGCCCCGTGCCAACTCAATGAAGCGGTGGACGTGGTGAACCGGGGTCTTGAAGCCGTTAGGGACTGGATGAGGGCTAACAAGCTTGTACTCAATCCGGAGAAGACCGAGTGGCTGTTGTGTTTCCCTCCCAAAAATTTGACCAGTGTTCCATCGCTCAGGCTGGGGGGTCAAATTTTATACCCCTCAGAGAGGGTTCGCAACTTGGGAGTCCTCCTGGATCCACAGCTGACTTTCAACCACCATCTGACGGCTGTGACCAGGGGGGCATTTGCCCAGGTTCGCCTGGTACGCCAGTTGCGACCCTACCTGAACCGGGAGGCTCTCACAACAGTCACTCGGGCCCTTGTGACCTCTAGGCTGGAATACTGCAATGTGCTCTACATGGGGCTGCCCTTGAAGAGCATCCGGCGACTTCAGCTAGTCCAGAATGCGGCCGCGCGAGTGATTGTGGGCGCACCCCGGTTCGCCCACATAACACCTATCCTCCGCGAGCTGCGCTGGCTACCTGTTGATCTCCGGGTGCGCTTCAAGGTGCTACTCACCACCTATAAAGCCCTCCATGGTAGTGGATCTGCGTACTTGAGAGACCGCCTCCTGCCAATTACCTCCCTGCGACCTATAAGATCACATAGATTTGGCCTCCTCCGAATACCATCCGCCAGTCAGTGTCGACTGGCAACTACACGGAGGAGGGCCTTTTCAGTAGCAGCTCCGACCCTTTGGAACGATCTCCCCGTGGAGATTCGTACCCTCACCACGGTCCAGACCTTCCGCACAGCCCTCAAGACCTGGCTATCCCGTCAGGCCTGGGGATAAGATCACAATCTGTCCCCACCCGAATGAAGAATGAATGTTGTGTACTATTTTACTCTTATGTATTGTTTTATGTTTATTGTTTATACCCCCCCTCCCTATTTTATGTAAGCCGCCCTGAGTCCCCGCGGGGAAAAGGGCGGCCTATAAATATTAATAAAATACTAAAAAATACTAAATAAGCAACACAAATACTGCAGGCAGAAATCCATTCAAGACAGGGCATTTTGAAAATTCCTGCAGCAAAGTTTCAACAAAGGCAGAATGGGAGGATTAGTCTCTTCACTCAAGATCCAAAATGGGATGAAAACCATTAAGTCACAATAGGGATTTCCCAACATCTTTTTTAGAATACAAATCCCTTCATTTCATCATCTATCTGCATTGTCCTCCACTGCCATGCAGAAGTCTGAAAATAAAACGTCAGTATGATCTTTCTAAAAATCCAAACCGCCATTCTCATGTTGAGGAAACATCTGGACCAAAAGAAGCTCCTCAGAGAATTAGAAAAAAATGTGTCCTTTCCTCACTTTAGACACCAGGGGGCAATGTTGGCACACGAAACTCCATGGCTTATGGGGGAGTAAATAACTCCATTCTAAACAGATATTGTCTAATTTTGGAAGTGTGACAGTTGTTATTTCTGTAATTGTTCCCTGAAAAGTCCACCTCTCAGGAGGCTACAATCGCCCCTATGAAGACTAGAATTGTTGTAATATGAAAGGATGTGTATCATTTCTGGCTTGATTGTCAGAAAAAAAAAAAAAAAAACAGACCAGGTTGTTCAAATCTTTAATGGGAATGAAACAATATAGAGGGATGTTTTATCAGGTTTTTGGCCCTGCAAAAAAAGCCAAAAGAAACGTGGATACAGATATGTACATTAATCGAGAAGATTTTGTGGGTTAATCTACAATGGAAAGCATAAAGAAAGCTTTATTTCAGGAGTAAAAGGCAGATAAAAAAAAACATGAACCTTTCTTTCTATATCTAGCAACTACAGGGAGACTATTAAAGGCCCCATATGGAAAGTCTTGGCACTTAAACAGATTAAAAGAGTTGGAAAGGAAATTATAGGCAGACTCAGTGGTGTGATTCAAATAATTTAACAACCGGTTCTCTGCCCTAATGACCATTGGGGTAGGTGGGGCTCGGTGGTCATGTGACTGGGTGGGCGTGGCCAACTCAAGATCACTCAGGTCGATGGACGCTTCGCCATAGCTGTTATAATGTAATACGAGTTAACCGGAGAGGCAGTTTCTGTAAAGCAGGGCAATAAAGATCAGGCTAGAAACAACACCAGAATGTTTCCTTCCTGCCTTCCTTACAGGATTAGCCCTGTAAAGTGGGAAAAAACAAAAGGAGATTTCTTCTAACAATCGGTTCTCTGAACTACTTAGAAAGTTACCAACCGGTTCTAAAGAATAGGTGCGAACTGGCTGAATGACACCAGGGGGCAGACTAGTCCAATCTCCCTGTCCAAGCAGGAATCCCTACACTATTTCTGACGGATGGCAGTCCAGTCTCTTCTTCAAAGCTTCCCGTGATGAAGCTCCCTCAACTTCCAAAGGAAACTTCTGCTCCATTGGTTGATTGTTCTCACTGTCAGGAACTTTCTCTCTGTAAAGGCTGATTCGTTTTACTTTGGAATGGAAACTTTTATTTTAAAAAAAATCATCTGTGCAAGGAATGTACAAACTCAACAATGAAACCCCTGCTCTGAAGAACTCTTTTATGTCAGTCAATATGTAAATGAAAGCACAATTTCCTCTTTAAAGGCAACAGTTGACGCCCACCGACACAAAGCCTGTGTGTTCTCCCAAATTCTCTCCTTTCAGTTTGCCTCCATTCATTAGAGGGAGCCAAAATGATCCTGTGGTTAAACTTGGTATTCTTTCTTGAATCCCTTGGAGGTAATGTTTCGTTTTATGTAGAGGTTCCTTCCATTTGCAGTTCCTGTATATAGGAGATTTCATTGAAAGATCTTTCATTTTAGGTGTCCGATCTGAGGTTCAATTGGTGGAGTCTGGAGGGGATGTGAGAAGACCTGGAGAGTCCCTCCGTCTCTCCTGCCAAGCCTCTGGATTTACCTTCAGCAGCTCTTACATGATCTGGGTGAGACAGGCTTCAGGGAAAGGACTTGAATGGGTGGCCTACATACATCCAAGCTCATCTTACATTTACTACTGTGACAAAGTGAAGGGACGCTTCACCATCTCCAGGGACAATGCCAAAAGTCAGCTCTATCTGCAAATGAACAATCTGAAAGAAGAGGACACAGCTGTCTATTACTGTACAAAATACACAGTGAGAGAAAGTGAATCTGAAGCCTGTCAAGAACTTTCTCTCCTTCGGAGCAGCTTACATTTATTTACACTCAGTCCTGTTATTACTTTCCTTGCTGAATTCCCTCAGTTTCATACTTTCCTACATGTTATTCATTTTCCTTTCCTTCTCCATTAGTTTATACTCTGTATGCTTAAACCTGAGTCTCCATCCTTCTCCAATGTATATAAAATCCCCTGATACACGAAGTTTTCTCCCATCACCTGGGCCATGGGAAGGTTGCCAGATATTGACAATTCCAAATCTTTCTTCTTCTGGTGCTTTATTTTTCTTTATGTTTATTTTGGACTGTCTTTCTGCCATGTTGCCACTTCTTGGTGGCTATTCTCACCACCATCTATAAAACAGGAAATGGTTTGGCATGTCATGCTTACCACTCTATAAAGCCTCAGTAAGGCCACACCTAGAGTACTGCATCCAGTTTTGGGTACCACACTATAAAAAAGATGTTGAGACTCTAGAAAGAGTGCAGATAAGAGCAACCAAGAACAAACATATGATGAACAGTTGCAGGAACTGGGTATTGGTAGTCTGGTGAAGAGAAGGACCAGGGTGTGACATGGTAGCCATGTTGCAATACTTGTTGGGCCGTCAAAGAGATGAGGGGGTCAAGCTATCTTCCAAGGCACTTGAAGGCCAGACAAGGAATAATAAATGGAAACTGAACAAGAAGAGATTCGACCTGGAAATAAGGAGATATTTTCTGACAGTGAAAACATTCAACCAACGGAACACAAGTTGTGGGAGCTTCATCATTTCAGGCTTGGAAGAAGAGACTGAACTGCCATCTGTTAGAAATGGTTTAGCGTCTCTTGCTTTTGTGGCGGGTTGGACTAGATGACCTACAAGGTCCCTTTCCAGTCTGTTAATCTATCAAGAAAATTGTTAAGTACTTGTTTCCTTGGCAGAAGTACTTTTCTTTGCTCTTGTTTTTGGTCTTCAGCAAGTTTTTTAGTTTCTTCCCATGTCTTTCCACGCAAATAAAAACATACTCTTTTTAATACTCATATTATTTTAAAAAAACAAAAAAAACCTCCTCTCTCTGTCTCCCTCCCTCCCTCCCTCCCTCTCTCTCTCTCTCTCTCTCTCTCTCACACACACACACACCCAGACACACACATACACATTCTTGATGGGTGATTGTCTTGTTTTTTATATTTTTAAAACAAATTGCACAATTCATTCAGTTTATTCCATCTGTTTATTTCAAGTGTTGTAATCCATCATTTATTTATCTAGCATAAACATCTGATCCAATCTCTAATGAACCATAATAATGAAACTTCCCTGTCTTAACTCTCTCTCTCTCTCTCTCTCACTGTGTATTTTTATAAAAAAAACCATGTTTTTAATGTGTATGCAAAGACATTGATAAGGGATGCCCTAAAGAGAAGCTCTTTTTACCTGAAGCAATATGTAAATCAGGGCACAATTTCCACTTTAAAGCAGCCAACTGGTTTCCCACAACACAAAATCTGAACATTTTCCTGAATCTTTTCTGGTTGATTCCCTTCCGTTCATTGGAGGGAGCAACAATGATTCTGTGGCCAAAGTTTGTGTTCTTACTAGCAGCCCTTCAAGGTAATGCTTTCCCTTATAGCATTTCCTTCACTTGATGGTCCTTCAATCCAGAGATGTCATTGAGACCTATTTATCTCTAGGTGTCTAGTCAGAGGCCCAGCTGGTGCAGTCTGGAGAGGACTTGAGAAGACCTGGGGAGTCCCTCCGTCTCTCCTGCCAAGCCTCTGGATTCACCTTCAGCAGCTACTGGATGGCTTGGATGAGACAGGCACCAGGGAAAGGACAATGCCCAAAGCCTGCTGTATCTGCAAATTAACAGCCTCAAAACAGAAGACAGGGCAGTTTATTACTGTACAAGAGAGAGACACAGTGGGAGGAAGCTGAACAGAAGCCTTCCTTTTGTTCAATGAAAAATGAGGAAAATGGTTTCAGAATTCCAGTTTTACCTTCCCTGTTTGCAAGGTGATGTGAGACAAAATAAAATTGGAATGGGATAACGGTAGTCCTTGACTTACAACCATAAGAGCCGAGGTGGTGCAGTGGTTAGGGTGCAATACTGCAGGCCACTTCAGCTGACTGTTATCTGCAATTCAGCGGTTATAATCTCACCGGCTCAAGGTTGACTCAGCCTTCCATCCTTCCGAGGTGGGTAAAATGAGGACCCAGACTGTGGGGGCGATATGCTGACTCTGTAAACTGCTTAGAGAGGGCTGAAAGCCCTATGAAGCGGTATATGAGACTAACTGCTATTGCTATTGCTATTGCTACAAATGAGCCCCAAACCCTTGTTGTTAAGTGAAACCCTTGTTAAGTGAGTGATTTCCCATTTTATGACATTTCTTGCCACAACGTTTAAGGGAATTACTGCATTTGTTAAGTTAGTAATTCGGTTCTTAAGTGAATCTGCATTCCCCAGCGTTGTGGCCCAACAGCGGCCGGCTGAGGTGTTGGTGGAATGTGACAGCGATGAACACTATGGGACTGCCCTGCAGGCTGAGGAAGACTCTGGGGCGTGTTCAGAGTCAGAACAAGGACTAGAGAGGCATGTTGGCCACCAGGTGGCATCTGAGTCAGGGAGCAGTGAGGAGGAAGAGAGGGAGGCTGTCCCTGATGTGTGTATGCATAGGGCTGAGAGGAGGAGGGAGCAGCTTTGGAAAAGGAAGGAAATAGGAACAGGTGGCTACTGATTGGGCCCTTCCAGAGGGCCCAATTCCTCTTGACAATGTTATGAAATCTCTTTTATCTTAACTAATAATGTACAGATATGATCTTGGTTTGCATTTGGCTCTGTGGGGCTTCTTCAAAAGGTCATATGAAAGGGAAAAAGCAGAAAACATTTTTTGAACTCAAATGTGCTGCTTTAAAAAAAGAATTTCTAATGTGTCTCCTTCAAATGTTCATCCCACCTCTTCATTCTTTGTTACCCTGAATCACTTTTGAAAACTGGTGAAATTTTACAGATCTTTGTTTCAATTACTCATCTATAAAGGCTGCTTCAGTTTTCTATGGACAGCTATGAAAATCCTCCTCTGAGGAAGTCTTTTATCTCAAGCAATATGCAAATCAAGGCCCAATTTCCCCTTTAAAGGCCACACAGTTGGTTTCCTTCTCCAGGGACACCCATCAACACAAAGTTTGTGCATTTTCTCAGCTCTTCTCCTTTCAATTGCCACCCATTCAGTGCTGACAGAGCAATAATGATACTGTGGTTGAACTTGGTGTCCTTACTTGTATCCCTTGGAGGTAATGTTTCCCCCTGTGTAGATATTTTTCCACCTGCTGTTCTTATGTACAGGAGAACTCATGGAAACATCTTTCTTCGTAGGTGTCAGATCTGATGTCCAACTGGTGGAGTCCGGAGGGGATGTGAGGAGACCTGGAGAGTCCCTCCGTCTCTCCTACCAAGCCTCTGGATTCACCTTCAGCAGCTATCATATGGCCTGGGTGAGACAGGCTCCAGGGAAAGGACTGGAATGGGTGGGCTACATTTATCCAAGCTCATCTTACATTTACTACTCTGACAAAGTCAAGGGACGCTTCACCATCTCCAGGGACGATGCCAAAAGCCAGCTGTATCTGCAAATAAACAATCTGAAAGAAGAGGACACAGCTGTCTATTACTGTGCAAGAGGCACAGTGAGAGGAAGTAAATCTGAAGCCTGTCAAGAACCTTCTCTGCCTCTGAAGACCTTACACTTATTTACACTCAGTCCTTTTATTTCCTTCCTTGCTGAATTTCCTTGGTCTCATACTTTCCTACACATTATTCCTTTTCCATTACTTCCCCATTTATTTATACTCCGTATGCTTAAACCCGAGTCTCTGTCATTCTTAAATCTGTATATTCTTGGCAGTCCCAGGAATGAAACATACTGGCAATTGCAAATCTCTACTGCCATGAAGCCTTCTGGCTTTGTTTATTTTGGACTGCTTGCCAATATTGTCATTGCTTTATAGCTATACTTACCTTGATATTTATCAGGACATTTCCCTATTGATGTTTTTTGTGTTCATGTTAGGGTGTGTGTGTGTGTGTGTGTGTATTTGTTTTCGTAGATTTTTACGGTTGTAGGTATGGTGGTCTTGTTGTATTCGGGTCTTTTCCCGTGTAAGATTGAGATTGTCTTGGCAACGTTTCATCGAGGTCTCACTCGCCATTTTAAGGCTGGTGTTTTCGGCTTCGTGCTTGTGATATATGTCAGTGACGTGTAATGAGGTTTATGGCTGGTGAGGCAGCATTTTTTTTAGACTTGTGGACTTCAACTCCCAGAATTCCACAGCCAGGCATGCTCAGTTCTGATTTAAAGCGACAGAATTTGTTTTTCGAAACTTATTTGCTAAATAAGTTTCCTTCTTTCTTTTTCTTCTCCCTTCCCCTCCTTCTTCCCTCTCTCCCTGCCTCCCCCTCTCTCAAACACACACACACACACACACAAACACACACACAGAGTTGCGCCAAGATTCAGAAAATGTTGGTTTTCCTCCTCAGCCCACGTTAGCAATACCACTAGCAGCATTTTGGCTGGGAGGTGTAAGTAGAAGTGGAAATTCATTCTACTGAAAACATTGGAAAATTAAAATTTCTCATTATATATTCACATGTATAATGTGAAAGTGGAGGTGACATTTTTAATCCAGAAACATCCACCAATTAATGGGCAAAAGACAATTGTTCCTTACTTGATATGTATCTGTGCTGTGGCAATCCAAACCATGGTATACAAAGTCACTCATTTATCTTTCTTGTTCATTTACTGAATATCACACGAACATGGATCAAATCAACAGGCCATAGCTTAAGAAGAAGCATTCATGCACACACATATTTCTTGCCACAATGCTCCAGGGAATTGTTGAAGCGGTTAAGTTAGCAATTCAGTTTTAAGGGAATGTGGGTTCCCTGTTGTCTTTGCTTGTCAGAAGGACGTAAAACATGATCGCAAGATCCCAAGGGACCTCATAAGATCCTAAATATGAGTCGATTCCCAAGTATCTGAATTTGAGTGTGTGGCCATGGAGATGCTGCAACACTCATCAGTCATAAGTCCCTTTTTTCTTTGACGTTGTAACTTTGTGTGGTTTCTAAATGAATTGTTGTGAATCGAGGTCTACCTGTATTTTCCTTTAGTGCCATGCAGAAATCTGAAAATGAAACTTCCAGATGATCTTTCTAAATGTCCAAACTGCCATTCTCATGTTGAGGAAACATCTGGACCTAAAGAATCTCCTCAGAGAATTTGAAAAACGTGTCCCCTCCTCTCTCTGGACACCATGGGGCAATGTTGACACACGAAACTCCATGGCTTATGATTGCGGGTGGGGAGGGAATAAATCCATTCAAAATAGATATTGTCTAATTTTTGAAGTGTGACAGTTTTTATTTCTTTAATTGTTCCCTTGAAAGTCTCTGAACAACTCTTTCCTTCCTTCCTTCCTTCCTTCCCTCCTTCCCTCCCTCCTTCATTATTATTTTAATTTGTATTGTTGCCCCCCTTGAGGAATCAACTCTGGGCAATTAAGAAGTGAAAATAAGATCATACCAAAAAAATAATTTGGTCTGTGTTCAGTTCTTTTGGGCTTCTTCAAATTATCATGTCAAAGGGGAGGGGGAAAATATGAAACCTTTCTTGAACTCAGATGTGCTGCTGTTTTCATGCTGTTTAACATGCCTCTTTCCAATATTCTTAGTTCTTGTTCACGGTATGTTACTTCGAATCACTTTTAAGAAATGGTGAAATTTGTCAGGACTTTGTCTCAATTATTCTTCTGTAGAGCCAGCCTTCAATATTCTTTGGACTGGAAACCTGTATAAAAATCAATTGTGCAGGGAGTATGCAAGGACAAGTATGTAACCCCTGCTCTGAGGAAATATTTTAGCAATAGCAATAGCAGTTAGACTTATATACCGCTTCATAGAGCTTTTAGCCCTCTCTAAGCGGTTTACAGAGTCAGCATATCGCCCCCACAGTCTGGGTCCTCATTTCACCCACCTCGGAAGGATGGAAGGCTGAGTCAACCTTGAGCCGGTGAGATTTGAACCGCTGAACTGCAGATAACAGTCAGCTGAAGTGGCCTGCAGTACTGCACCCTAACCACTGTGCCACCTCGGCTCTTTTATCTCAACCAATATGTAAATGAAGGCACAATTTCCTCTTTAAAGGCAACAGTTGGTTTCCCTTTTCCAGAGACACCCACCAACACAAAGTTTGTGCATTTCCTCAAATTCTCTCCTTTTAATTTCCCTCCATTCATTAGAGGGAGCCAAAATGACCCCCTGGCTGAAATTGGTATTTTTTCTTGCATCCCTTAGAGGTAATGTTTCATTTTATGTAGAGGCTCCTTCCATTTGCAGTTCCTGTATATAGAAGATTTCATTGAAACACTTTTGTTTTTAGGTGTCCGATCTGAGGTCCAGTTGGTGGAGTCTGGAGGGGATGTGAGGAGACCTGGAGAGTCCCTCCGTCTCTCCTGCCAAGCCTCTGGATTCACTTTCAGCAGCTATTACATGAGATGGGTGAGACAGGCTCCAGGGAAAGGACTGGAATGGGTGGCCTACATAAACACTGCTTCAAGTACTTACTACTCTGACAAAGTGAAGGGCCGCTTCACCATCTCCAGGGACAATGCCAAAAGCCAGCTGTATCTGCAAATGAACAATTTGAAAGAAGAAGACGCAGCTGTCTATTATTGTGCTGGAGACACACAGTGAGAGGAAGTGAATCTGATGCCTGTCAAGAACTTTCTCTCCTTCTGAGCAGCTTACACTTATTTACACTCAATCCTTTTATTTCGTTCCTTGCTGAATTTCCTCAGTCTCATACTTTCCTACAAGTTATTCATTTTCCATTCCTTCCCCATTTATTTATACTCCGTATGTTTAAACCCGAGTCTCTGTCCTCATCAGATCTGTATAAAATCAGATAGTTTGTGTATAAAATAATTCATACACACATGAAACTCCATGGCTTATGAGTGCGGGTGGGGGAGGGAATAAATCCATTCAAAATAGATATTGTCTAATTTTTGAAGTGTGGCAGTTGTTATTTCTATAATGGTTCCCCTCCTTCCTTCCTTCCTTCCCTCCCTCCCTCCCTCCGTCCCTCCCTCTTTCATTATTATTTTAATTTTTATTGTTGCCCCTCTTGAGGAATCAATTCTGGGCAATCACACACATATTTCTTGCAACAATGTTTAAGTGAGTTATTGCAGTGGTTAAGTTAGTAATTCGGTCCTTAAGTGAGTCTGGGTTCCTCGTTGACTTTGCTTATCAGAAGGATGGAAAAGGTGATCAAAAGACCCCAATTCAACACAAGGGTCAACAAATCTAATCATATCAAACCTTTATTGCCAGTGCACAACATGTGTACAATGAAATTGAATAAATATGACTCATAAATATGTTTCAGTTGCCAAGCGTCTGAATTTTGAGTGTGTGACCAGGGAGATTCTGCCACTCTCATAAGTGGGACAAGTGGTCATAAGTCACTTTTTTCATTGATGTTGTAACTTTGAACAGTCACTAGATGAACTAAGATAAAGTTTACCCCTATTTTCCTTTAGTACCATGAAAAAAATCTGAAAATGAAAGTTCAGGATGATCTTTCCAAACATCCAAATGGCCATTCTCATATAGAGGAAACATCTGGATGTAGAGAATCTCCTCAGAGAATTAGGAAAATGTGTCCCCTCCTCACTTTGGACACCAGGGGGCAATGTTGGCACATGAAACTCCATGGCTTATAAGTGACGATGGAGGAGGGAATAAATCAATTAAAGGTAAATATTGTCTAATTTTGGAGGTGTGACAGTGGTTGTTTCTGTAATTGTTCCCTGTCAAGCTGAGGGCTTGGTTAGCACTTGGTCATTTTGGGTTTCTTCAATATAAGAAGGTCAAGGGAAAAGGTTGTTTCCTATGTAAATTATTCCCAGTGCAGTTTTTCTTTATCTTATCTTTAAACACTTTCCTGAACTGTGATTTTGCAGATGTGGATTTAATTACTGCAGTGTAACCCTAACCCTATAGGTTAGGTGCATAAACATGGCAAATCTGGAATAAACATTTGGATCACTATGTAATAAACAATAATGATAAAACATTCCTGTCTTGATTCTGTGTGTGTGTGAGAGGGGGGGGGGTTCTTAATTGTGAATTGAAACCCATCTTTCTAATGTGTGTGCAAAGAAATTCATAGATGAATGTCATGAGGGGTTCTTTTATCTGAAGCAATAAGTAAATCAGGGCACAATTTCCACATTAACCAGGTGGTTTTCCCACAAGAGAAAATTTGAACACTTTGCTGAATCCATTTCTGTTGATTTGATTCCACTCCATTCATCAGAGGGAGAAAGAAAAAGACTTTGTAGCCAAAGTTGGCCTTTTTGCTAGTAGTTTTTGCAGGTAATGTCTTCCTCCATTATTTTCCTTCCTTCCATCCTTCCATCCTTCCTTCCTTTCTTCCTTCCTTCCTTCCTTCCTTCCTTCCTTCCTTCCTTCCTTCCTTCCTTCCTTTTAATTTTTATGTTGCTTATGTTAACAAATCAACTCTAGGCAAGTAACCAATGATAAAAACACCACACAAAATAGCATCTAAAACAAAAATGAGCTACTGGGGGCTGGCGAGGGCAGAAATGAGCAAAAAACAGGCCCGTTGTCGTGAAAAACGGGTTGTTTTTTGCTCATTCCTGTCCCCCCACCAGGAGGACTCTATAAGCCTCTGAACGGCTATTCATGACCTTTTCTTGAAAAAAAAGATCCTGTTTTTATGAAAAACGGTCCGTTTTGGGGTGATTGCAGAGTGCAAAAACGTTTTTTTTTTAATTTGCCTCTTCAAAACCTTGGTGCATCTTATACTCCGAAAAGTACGGTATTTAAAAATCAACTGTGCAGGGAGTGTGCAAGGACAAGTATGAAACCCCTGCTCTGAGGGAATATTTTATCTCAACCAATATGTAAATGAAGGCACAATTTCCCCTTTAAAGGCAACAGTTGGTTTCCCTTTTCCAGCGACACCCACCAACACAGAGTTTGTGCGTTTTCTCAAATTATCTCCTTTCAATTTCCCTACATTCCTTAGAGGGAGCCAAAATGACCCTCTGGCTGAACTTGGTATTCTTTCTTGCATCCCTTGGAGGTAATGTTTCATTTCATGTAGAGGCTCCTTCCATTTGCTGCTTCTGTATATAGGAGATTTCACTGAAACACTTTTATTTTTAGGAGTTCGATCTGAGGTCCAGTTGGTGGAGTCTGGAGGGGATGTGAGAAGACCTGGGGAGTCCCTCCGTCTCTCCTGCCAAGCCTCTGGATTCACCTTCAGCAGCTCTTACATGAACTGGGTGAGACAGGCTCCAGGGAAAGGCCTGGAATGGGTGGCAGAGATAGGTAGATCCTCGTCTCCGATTAACTACTTGGACAAAGTCAAGGGTCGCTTCACCATCTCCAGGGACGATTCCCGCAGCCAGCTTTATCTGCAAATGAACAATCTGAAATTGGAGGACACAGCTGTCTATTACTGTGCGAGAGAGAGACACAGTGAGAGGAAGTGAATCTGATGCCAAGCAAAAACCTTCTCTTCAGAGCACTGTACAAATTGAGTTCCTTATAGGAAGTTGAATCTGTGTATTGAAGCAGCAGCAAGTAAATCTCCATGATGGCAAGTGGGAGCTCCAAGCTGACTTTGAAATAAGCAGTGTAGAACCTGTTGATCAATTTGGTGGGGAGAGAGAGAGAGAGAGAGAGAGAGAGGGAGGGAGGGAGGGAGGGAGGGAGGGAGGGAGGGGGAGAGGGAGAGAGAGAGAGATTTAATTGGGTATTTTTTAAAAAGTCAAAATTTATTTAAAGGTAGAAATCTGGATTCGTTGTCTAGTTTTGAAATGAACAATCACCAGGTAAAACGCCTGCTAGAAAACAATGGTAATTTTATTTACAACTTTGCAGAGTGTCCAACACACACACAGACACACACAAACACACACAAACACACAGGTACATTGGATACATCGTAAATCATCAATATACTTTCTTTATATTCCTAATTGCCGTTGCATATTTACCTCCCATCTTTCCTTATTGGCTTAGTACTCAGGCCGTGGCAACCTATCAGAATCACCTAAAGTGAATATATTATCTCTGCCCCAATTACATCTCCCATTACTCTAATTCTATTGCCTTCTGCCCTTTTTTTACAAATTACCCTTTTATGTAGGGGTGGGATTCAACCAGTTTGCACCGGTTTGGACAAACCGGATGTTAATGTTACAGTTGGTTCGCTGAACTGGTAGTTGGAAGGACCCACTGGCCCCTCCCTCCCTGCCCCTCCACTCCCAGGAGTCTCCACATGACCCATTTTGGATGCCACATAACTGAAAATGATCTAAGTTGTCAAAAAACGGCCTACCGGAAGTACAGGAAGTCCAAAAACGGGCCTGTTTCCAGCTTCCGGAGGGCCTCCTGTCCCAGGGAGGCCATTTTCACCCTCCAGAGATTTCGGAAAAGCCTCTAGAGCCTGAGGAGGGTGAAACACATGCACCCTTCCTGTGTTGCAGGAGGCCAAGTAGGCCATGCCCACCCCAACATCGTTCTGTCATTCCCCTCCTCCCCAATTAATCTCAACTGTCAATAACTATCCTTCCATCTCCCACAGCATCCAGTACAACCAGGGGTGGGCGGCTATGGGTCTTCCTGGGTTCAGGAGAACCCATAGCTAATGTTATGGATAGTTTGGAGAACCTCCAAATCCCAACCCTGGTTTTCCCCGCTCACCCTGTTCCCACCCCTCTTACTCCACCCCCTCCCCTCTCTGGAGTCACCACGCAGCCTGTTTTGGATGTGGGGTCTGTGTGGAGGCTCAGGGAGGGGGGAAAGGGCCTCCCAGAAGGCCTCTGGAGCCTGGGGAGGTTTTCACCCTCCCAGAGTCTCAAAGAAAGCCTGCGGAGCCTGGGGAAGGTGAAAATGGCCCCCCACTATGATGCAGGAGGCTGACTAGGCCGACTAGGCCACACCCACCATGGCCACGCCCACCCAGCAACCAGGCAGAGAATCCATTGCTGAAATTTTTGAAGCCTCCTCCCCCCAACCCTGTAAGCCTCCAGGATAACAATTGAAACGTCTATGTTTTTCCTCAGAAAATCAGTCTACTTTTTCATACAACTATGACCTGGATAACTGAGCATCTTCATAGATATTTATTATAACTTAATTTGAGAAGGGGTGGAACTTTGACTGACTCTAAAGTAAACCAGTTCTTTCTCTTATCTAGCCTACTCACTAGCTGTTAACCTGGTGTTGCCTGGGTATTTGTTTATCCCAATCCTGTATTGGACATTCACAAATGTCCTGACTAAACTTAATTTCTAATGTTGGCTTTTCCCCCTTACCAGAGGGAGCCCCCTTGTGGAGTACTGTGAAGCCGTTACCATGGCAACTTCACTGTGCTGTACAGTAGAAGCCATGCTAAGGCACATCAGGCTGTATCTTAACAGAACACATGAGGGGCGTGTTAGGGGAATCTTACCCCCAAAGTATTTGTTTCCAGAGAGTAAGTCAGCTGTGTACCAAGTTTGGTTGAAATTGCTCGAGGCGTTCCAGAGTTATACTGGAAAACACACACACACACACACACACACACACACACACACACAGACACACTGTGATAGATAGATAGATAGATAGATAGATAGATAGATAGATAGATAGATAGATAGATAGATAGATAGAAAAAAAGAGAGAGAGAGAGAGAGAGAGAGAGATGGAGAGAGAGAGAGAGAGAGAGAGAGAGAGAGAGAGAGAAACAAAGCATCAGTTTTTTGGGATTGGGACAGCATTTGACAATCACAAAATCACACATGTAAAGTCTGTGCAAAGAAACCTTAAAAACTGAACGCCCTGAGGGTTTATTTTAACCCAAGCAACATGTAAATTAGGGTACAATTTGTCCTTTAAAGGAGCCAAAAGGTTTCCCCTTTTAGGCTACGCAAAATTTGAGCCCTTCCCTGAAACCTTTTCTATCAATTTATTTATTGCATAACACTTTTTCTACCAATTTCCCTCCACTCATTAGAGAGGAAGCAAAAATGGTCCTGTGGAAAAACTGGTTGTTCTTACTTGCTCTTCTCAGAGGTATTTTCCCCCCTCCCTATTCAGCTTCTTCCACTTTAATTCTTGTCTATATAGGACAGTTCACTGAAGCTCCTTTCATTTTAAGTGTCCGATCGGAGGTTCAGTTGGTGGAGTCTGGAGAAGATGTGAGAAGACCTGGAGAGTCCCTCAGTTTCTTGTGCCAGAGCTCTGGTTGCAACTTGAATGTCTTCTGGATGAACTGGTTGAGACAGTATCCAGGAAATGGCTCGGAATGGACAGCCTGCATAACTACAGGCTCACCTCCTTCCACTTACTACCCAAATAAATTCAATGGACGCTTCACCATGTCTAGGGACGATTCCCACACTCGGGTGTATCTTCTTCTTCTTCTTCTTCTTATTATTATTATTATTATTATTATTATTATTATTATTGTACAATTGTATCACAGCGGCCAGTTGTTTCGCCGGATTTGGCATTGGTTACTAGTCAGGCCCCACCCAGGGGCCTAGGACGTCGTAACATATTTTCGTAATATGCGTGCAGATCCAAGCAGTGCGGCTTTTTGCATTTGACTGATGGTGATTTTGTCAATTTTTAACTGTTTTAAATGTAATTCCAGTGCTTTTGGAATAGCACCCAGTGTGCCAATTACCACTGGAATTACCACTGCTGGTTTGTGCCATAGTCGTTGAATTTCGATTTTTAAGTCCTGGTATCTTGCGATTTTTTCATGTTCCTTTTCGGCGACCCTGCTATCACCTGGTATTGCGATGTCTATGATTGTGACCTTATTTTTCTCAACCAGTGTGATGTCTGGTGTATTATGCGCCAGTATTTTGTCGGTTTGTATACGGAAATCCCACAAGATCTTGACCATCTGATTTTCTGTGACTTTTTCAGGCTGATGTTCCCACCAGTTTGTTGCGGTTTTAATATTATAATTTTTGCACAAATTCCAATGGATCATTTGTGCTACTGAATTGTGCCGCAATTTATAGTCAGTCTGCGCGATTTTTTTACAGCAGCTGAGAATGTGATCAACAGTTTCGTCAGCTTCTTTGCAAAGTCTGTATTTGGCATCATCAGAGGATTTTTCGATTTTGGCCTTAATGGCATTTGTGCGGATAGCTTGTTCTTGCGCAGCCAGGATTAGTGACTCTGTTTCTTTCTTTAATGTACCTGTTTTTAACCATAACCAAGTTTGTTCCCTGTCCACTTTATCTTTTATTTTTTCCAGAAATTGACCATGCAGTGCTTTGTTCTGCCAACTCTCCATTCTTGATTTTATCACATCTTTTCTGTATTCTTGTTTTGTCTGTTGGGCCTTCAGTAGATTTTTGCTCTTTACTTCGATTAATAGATGTTCTTGACTTTCTTTTAAATAATCAGCCAGTGCATGTTTTTCTTCTTCAACTGTTTGCTTCACTTGTAATAATCCTCTGCCACCTGATTTTCGGGGCAGATATAGTCTATCAGTATCACCACGTGGATGTAAACTGTAGTGCATTGTCATTAGTTTCCTGGTTTTTCGGTCCAAAAGGTCCAAATCAGTTTGTGTCCAGTTAACTATGCCAGATGTGTATCTTATAACTGGTATTGCCCAGGTATTTATGGCCTTGATTGTATTTCCACCATTCAATTTAGATTTCAAAATTTTCCTAACTCTGTTGGTGTACTCTCGTCTGACAATAGTTTTTACTTCTCCATGCTTGATGTTATCCAACTGCAGAATGCCTAAGTATTTGTAGGCTTCATTTTCTTTGCATTTAATTAGTTGGCCATTGGGCATTTCAATTCCCTCAGATGCAGTGATTTTGCCCCTTTTTATGGATACAGTGGCGCATTTTTCCATGCCAAACTGCATTGAAATATCGGTGCTGAATACTCGGACTGTATTTGTCAATGATTGGATTTCTATTTCTGACTTTCCATAGAGTTTCAAATCATCCATATATAGTAAATGCGAAATTTTTTCAGCTTTTTTGGCTGTTTGGTAGCCTAATTTCATTTTTTTTAAGATTACTGATAGTGGGATCATTGCGATGATGAAGAGAAGAGGTGAAAGTGAATCACCCTGGAAAATTCCTCGCTTGATATTAACCATTCCGTAGCTCTCATTCCCTACTGCCAACTCAGTTCTCCATTGTTTCATTGCCTTTTCAGTAAAGGATGTAATATTTTTGCTAATGCCAGTTGTTTCTAAGCATTTTATGATCCAACTATGTGGCAGTGAGTCAAATGCCTTTTTGTAATCAATCCAGACCATATTCAAGTTCGTTTTTCTGTTCTTACAATTTTCTAATATCATTTTATCAATTAGAAGCTGATCTTTTGTGCCCCTGCTCCTTCTTTTGTTGCCTTTTTGCTCTACTGGCAAGATGTTGTTTGTTTCCAAATAATCCATCATGTTATCTGCAATAATGCCTGTGAGTAATTTGAAGGTTGTTGGCAAGCATGTTATTGGTCTATAGTTTTCTGGTGTTGTTCCTTTAGTTGGATCTTTCTGAATCAAGTATGTTTTTCCAGTTGTCAACCATTCATCAATTTGGCCCTTTTGTAAAATTTCATTCAGTTGCCTGGCCAATATTGCATGTAAACTGGTCAGATATTTGAGCCAGAAACCATGTAATTGGTCACTTCCAGGTGATGTCCAATTCTTTACCTTTTTAACTCGATTTTTGACCATCTCAGTTGTTATTTCTAATACTTGCATTTGTTTGTTGCCAATGCTTTTCTCAAAGTCATGTATCCACTTTGCTTCCTTGTTGTAGTCCTTTGCATTTTCCCACAATTCTTTCCAGAATTCAACTGTGGCCTGTTTTTCTGGTTTTTCACTTTTGGTGTCACCATTTACATTAAGACTTTGATAAAAACGCCGTTGATCTGATCGAAATTGCTGATTTTGTTTATATTGGATGATTCGTGCCTCATATCTTTCAATTTTTCTAGCTGTTGCTGTTATCTGCTGTTTTACAATCTCTATAGCTTCATTGATGTTTCTTGTATCCAATCTATATCTCCTGATTAGCCGATCTATGATTTTGTTGTTTTTAAGCCGTTGCTCATGCATGTTCTTTAAGTTACTAGCATCTGCCCTTAATTTTTTTATTTTTTGTTCTAAACGGATTTTCCACTTTGGCTTTGATGCTTTTTCTGTTGTATGACTAGGTACTTTAATTTTAATGCCTAGTTCATTAGTGACTATTATTATTATTATTATTATTACTATTATTATTAATTGGTTTTGTATGCTGCCCAATCTCGGAAGATTCAGGGCGGCTTACAATAAAAAGGGAAGGGGAATATAAAAGAAATAAAATTTTCTGCAAATGAACAACCTAAAACCAGAAGACACAACTGTCTATTACTGTGCGAGAGACACAGTGAGAGGAAGTGAATCTGAAGCCAAGCAAAAAACGTTTTTTTTCCCCTCTGAGCAGCTTTCCAAATTGAATCAGAAAGTCAAATTTGGGCATTTAAAGTGAGAAGCAGAAGGTAAATCTCCATCTACAGTTCGGAACCTCAGATCTTATCTTCTAGGAAGCCGTGTAGAAGGTGATTGACATTTTCCACTTGCTCTGCCTCTGAGCAGTTTTCCAAAATGATTCTGTCATACAAGTTTGAATTTCTGTCCTGTCTGAACTGTGTTGTTTCCTTCTTTTATTATTTTGAAATTCCATCCCTTTTGATTCTCTCCTTCTCTTAATACTCCTTTTTGGTTTCTTCCCCATTAATTTACACCCAGTCCCTTTTGTTTCTCTCAATATTGCCATATCCCCTCAGTTTCATACTTTCTATGTTATTCATTGTTTTTCTTCCTTCTCCATTCATTCACACTCCAATCCCTTAACTTAAATCTCTCTCTCTCCCTCCCTCCCTCCCTTCCCCCCCCTCTCTTATTCTTTCTACACAAAGTTCGGTGGACATGCAAAAAAAGCTTAAAAATAGAAAGCCAGATACCCTAATCCAGAAGATTTTGAGGATAAAAGCAAATGGAAAAAAAGTTGTGAAGCTCTATTTTTATACATGTTAATTTCAGGGAGACTATTCTATGCTCAAAAATGAAAAGACTTGTCCACAATGGATGGATGGACAGCGAAGACAAAGGAGCCTGCAGAGAAACCAAAAATATCATCTTTAATTAGAAAACCATATAGATTTCACAGAAAGCAAAAAATATGCAGTCATTGTTAGGAATATAATCTAACGGTTGGGTTGGCAATACATGAATCATGTAACAATGTTTCTTTAAATCATGATGTAAATGTGATTGGGTGCTGTTTCCTCAATCGGCCTTAAGAGGGAGCCAGAATGACTGTTAGCTCTCTGTTTGTTAGCTGCTGGGCTGATCTGATCTGAGTGTTTTGGAAGCTGGCTGTTAGAAAGTGCCGTGAGCTATTGTAAGTTTTGCAACTGCTAGCAAACTTTGAGTACTGGACTGTTTGTATGATTATGGACTATGTTATTTGGATTATCCCTTAATTGAAAGACATTGATGACTGACTGTCTTATCCGTGTATGACTTGGGATGTTTGATGGACTCTGATACCTCTATTTCCACGAAAGTAAAAGCCTATTTAAACTGCAGTGTCTCTGTATGCTGGTTTGTGTGTTCTCCAACACAACTCTCACAACGCTTCTCTGAACACACTCGCTGTCCCAACGGGGAGCTTACCTAACAGTCATGATTTGTGGTTTTGAGAAAAAAATCTGGATAGTAGAAAAACACGAGCTCTTTTTGTAATCATAAAGTAAGAGTTAATAGTGCAAATGTATTTGCTGCAGAAGAAATAGAAACCATCCTTTTCTGTTTCTTTTCAGTCTCTTTCTGTATTTTTAAACTTCCTTCCTCCCTCAGTCTCTCCCTCCCTCCCTGCCTTCCTTTTAATTTTTATGTTGCCTATCTTAACCAATCAACTCTGGGCAATTAACAAATTATAAAAACACCAAACAAAATAGCATCTAAAACAAAAAATGATCTTGGTCTACATTCAGTTCTTTTCTTTTCTTTTTTTGTTTCTTCAAAAGGTCATTTTAAAGGGAAAAAATGTATAAAACCTTTCCTGAATCCAGATAACCAAATGTTTTCATGTTTTCTAACATGCCTCTTTCAAATGTTCTTCGTGCTTGATTTGTTACTTCAAATAACTTTTGTCAGCACTTCATTTTAATTATTCTTCTGTAAAACCAGCTTTTGTTTTAATTTGTACTGGCAATTTGTGTAAAAAATCAAGTGTGCAAGGAGTGTGCAAAGACAACTATGAAAATCCCTGCTCTGAGGAACTCTTTTATCTCAACCAATATGTAAATGAAGGCACCATTTCCCCTTTAAAGGCAACAGTTGCTTTCCCTTTTCCAGCGACACCCACAACACAAAGTTTGTGCATTTTCTCAAATTCTCTCCTTTCAATTTGCCTCCATTCCTCAGAGGGAGCCAAAATGCCCCCATGGCTAAAATTGGTATTCTTTCTTGCATCCCTTGGAGGTAATGTTTAATTTCATGTAGAGGCTCCTTCCATTTGCTGCTTCTGTATATAGGAGATTTCATTGAAACTCTTGTTTTTAGGTGTCCGATCTGAGGTTCAGTTGGTGGAGTCTGGAGGGGGTGTGAGAAGACCTGGGGAGTCTCTCCGTCTCTCCTGCCAAGGTTCTGGATTCACCTTCAGCTTCTATTACATGAACTGGGTGAGACAGGCTCCAGGGAAACGTCCAGAATGGGTGGTCTATATAAGTACATCCTCATCTAACATTACTACTCAAACAAAGTCAAGGGACGCTTCACCATCTCCAGGGATGATTCCAATAATCTCTTGTATCTGCAAATGAACAACCTCAAGCCAGAGGACACAGCTGTCTATTACTGTGCAGGAGACGCACAGTGAGAGGAAGTGAATCTGAAGCTTGTCAAGAACTTTCTGTACTTCTAAGCAGCTTAAACTGATTTGCACTCAAACACTTTTCTTTTAATATCCTCAAATTTCCACAGTCTCATTCTTTCGACCTTAATTCATATTTGGGAATGGGTCTCTCTTGCTCCCTTGTTGCCACTACTTGTTTACTCTTACCACCACCTGTAAATCAATAGAAGTTTTGAAATAATGTGCTTCGTACACGTTCAAATACATCAGCATCTTTCGTCTATACGGAAATGAAATAGATCCCGGGGTTTCATCTTGTAGAGCTTTTGGAAATTCAGCTGCCCAGCTTCCACTTTGCAAAGTAAGAATTCAATTTAATCAAATTGAGGCAACTCATTGCATGAATGCTTACAGGGACAAATCCATGTTTATGTGATTGTCTGCATATTAAAAAAAAATGTATAATGTGATTGCAGAGATTATTATTTTATCCATGTAGGGACAATACAAAAAAAATGGTATATCTATGAGATATCTGTGACATTTCAAATCAGTGAATCCAAAGTAACTCATGTAGAGTAGAGTAGAATAGAATAGAATAGAATAGAATAGAATAGAATAGAATAAAATAGAATAGAATAGAATAGAATAGAATAGGAGAGCAGAATTGGAAGGGACCTTGGAGGTCTTCTAGTCCAACCTTTTGCTTAGGCAGAGAACGCTACACCATTTCAGACAAATGGTTATCCAATCTCTTCTTAAAAACTTCCAGCATTCACAACTTCTGGAATTTACACTTATTTACACTCATTCGCTTTTCTTTACTTGCAATAGCATCAAATTTCCCCAGTCTCATTCTTTTCTACGTTATTCATATTTGGGGTCTGGATCTGTCTTCCTGCCTTGTTGTCACTATTTGTAGTTTACTCTTAGCACCACCTGTAAATCATGAACAACCTCAAGCCGGAGAACACAGCTGTCTATTACTGTGCAGACAAGGTGAGAGGAAGGGAATTTGACGCTGTCAAGAACTTTTTCTACTCTTGAGTTATTTACACTCAGTCCCTTTTCTTCTTTTTTTCTTCAATATCATCACATTTCCTCAGTCTCATTGATTATAGTTTGGATCTGGGTCTGCCTTCACGTGTTGTTGTTACTAACTTGTTCTCTACTCCTACCACAGCCTATAAATCAGGAGGAGTTTGACATGATGTGCTCCATACACATTCAAATCCATCAGCTTCTTTTGTCTATAAGGACAGGAAACAAATCGTGTGGTTTCATCCAATGCAGTTTTGGATTTTGGAATGTGATTACAGAAAGCCGATTCAGCTGCCCTGCTTCCACATCGCAAAGCAAGAAATCAGTTTAATCAAATGTGAGGAGACCCCTTCTGTGAATAATGAAAAATGTTTGTCTTCATGCTTATAAGGACAAGCCCACATTTATGTCTTTGTGCATATATTAACAAATGTTTATAATGTGAATGCAGATATAATTTTTTTAACCCTCAACAACCATGAATTAAGGGACAACAGGGAAAAATTGGTATATTTGAGACATTCTATATCAGTCAATACTAAGTGAAGTGATTTATCTTTCTGAGTCCACTGTGAGAATGTTGGTTAAACAATCATTTATTATTTTGACTAGGTATCTTGTGGACATTCAGCAAATTCTGGTTTCTAAACCATTTTTAATTGTTTAGTCATCCAATACATTTGATACTCATGCTAGATACAGATTCCCTGAGGATGGGCTCCAGCACAAGTCTTAAAGATCAGAATAATAAATCTCTGGTCCAGTGCAGTAAAAAATGCAACATTTTTTACTACCGATTCTGTTGACATGGCTTGGTGGGCATGGCAAGGGAAGGATACTGCAAAATCTCCATTCCATCCCACTCCAGGGAGAACGATATTGCCAAATCTACATTCCCTCCCTACTCCAGGGAAAGGATATTGCAAAATCCTCATTCCCTCCCCACTCCAGGGGAAGGATACTGTTATATCTCCATTCCCTCCCCACTCCAGGGGAAGGATATTGCAAAATCCCCATTCCATCACCACTCCAGGAAGAACAATATTGCAAAATCTTCATTCCCTCCTCACTCCTGGGAGAAGGATATTGCAAAACCTCAATTCCCTCCCACTTTAGGGCCAGGCACATGTTATTTGCCGGTTTTGTGAACTACTTAAAATTTGCACTACCGATTCTCCAGAACCTGCTGAATTTCACCCCTGCTCTGGCCTCAGTGAATGACCCACATTAGATTCTACAACACAACACACTATTGCCATTTCTTTCTTCTTTTCTTTTCAGCCCAATGTCTCCATTTTAACCTTCCCCCCTTCCTTATTTTTAAAAGTTTTTAGGATTGCCCATCTTGAGAAATCAACTCTGGGCTAGTAAGAAATAACAAAAAGACCACACAAAATACCCTCCAAAACAAAATGATTTTTGGCTGCATTCAGTTCTTTTGGGTTTCTTCAAATGGTCATGTTAAACAGGAGGAGAAATATAAAACATTTCCTGAACTCAGATGACCTGTTGTTTTCATGTTTTCTAACATGCCTCTTTCAAATGTTCTTACTGCTTGTTCATGGTTTGTTACTGTGAACCCCTGGTATGCTCAAGTATGGGAGGGAGCATACTGCTTCCCTTTTTCTGTGTTTCAGTTCACCCTAGGAGCCATCCAGGCAGAAAGCCATTTTTTATGTTGCCTTTGTTACAGTTGTGTTGCATTTGTGCTGATAAGTCTACACACACATACACACAAACACACATACACATATTCTGAGGTTTTCACCGGTGTTGTATGTAGGTCTTTGGTTATTCGGGTTTTCTCCCGCGTAAAATTGGAAGTGACTTTGCGACATTTCAACAAAGTCTCATTCCTCATCTTCAGGCTGGTTGCATCTTGTAGAGTTTGAGAGTTTGGAATGTGAATATCAGTGCCTATCCTTCCTAGAAGAATGAAAAATTTGGGGAAATATTAAAAAAAAAGGCAGAATATTATATATTCCCAAAGGAAGAAAAGGAGAAACATGGTTATTTTTTAAAGAGGCAGAAAGCAGCCCCCACTTTCCTTAACAGCCCACAGCAGGTGTCAGCACTTAAGAAATAAAAAGCTTATTGAAAAGGGAAGACAAATATCTAGATAGCTCTATTCATAGGCAATACAATACTGCAGGCAGACATCCATTCAAGGCAGGGCATTTTGAAAATCCCTGCAGCAAAGCTTCAACAAAGGCAGAATGGGAGGATTAGTCTCTTCACTCAAGATCCAAAATGGGATGAAAACCATTAAGGTCAAAATAGGGATTTCCCAACACCTTTTTCAGAATACAAATCCCTTCATCTCATCATCTATCTGCATTGTTCTCCACTGCCATACGGAAGTCTGAAATAAAACCACAGTATGATCTTCTAAAGATCCAAACCGCCATTCTCATGTGAGGAACATCTGGACCACAAGAATCTCCTCAGAGAATTAGAAAAATGTGTCCTCTCCACACTTTGGACACCAGGGGGCAATGTTGGCACACGAAACTCCATGGCTTATGGGGGAGGGAATAAACCCATTCTAAATACATATTGTATAATTTTGGAAGTGTGACTGTTGTTATTTCTGTAATTGTTCCCTGAAACTCTCTGAACAGTCCACCTCTCAGGAGGCTACAATCACCCCATATGAAGCCTAGAATTGTTGTAATATGAAAGGATGTGTATCATTTCTGGCTTGGTTGTCAGAAAAAAACAGTCCAGGTTGTTCAAATCTTTGATGGGAATGAAAATAATATAGAGGGATGTTTTGTCAGGTTTGTGGCCCTGCAAAAAAGCCAAAAAAAATGTGGATACAGATTTGTACATTAATCGAGAAGATTTTGTGGGTTAAGCTACAATGGAAAGCATAAAGAAAGCTTTATTTCAGGAGTAATAGACAGGTAAACAAAAAACCATGAACCTTTCTTTCTATATCTAGCAACTACAGGGAGACTATTACAGGCCCCATATGGAAAATCTTGGCACTTAAACAGATTAACAGAATTGGAAAGGACATTAGAGGCAGGCTTTTTCCAATCTCCCTGTCCAAGCAGGAATCCATACACTATTTCTGACAGATGGGAGTCCAGTCTCTTCTTGAAAGCTTCCAGTGATGAAGCTCCCTCAACTTCCAAGGAAACTTCTGCTCCATTAGTTGATTGTTCTCACTGTCAGAACTTTCTCTCTGTAAAGGCTGGTTCCTTTTTCTTTGGAATGGAAACTTTTATTTTAAAAAATCATCTGTGCAAGGAATGTACAAACTCAACAATGAACCCCTGCTCTGAAGAACTCTTTTATGTCAGCCAATATGTAAATGAAAGCACAATTTCCTCTTTAAAGGCAACAGTTGACACCCACCGACACAAAGCCTGTGTGTTTTCCCAAATTCTCTCCTTTCAGTTTGCCTCCATTCATAGAGGCAGCCAAAATGACCCCATGGCTGAACTTGGTATTCTTTCTTGTATCCCTTGGAGGTAATGTTTTGTTTTATGTAGAGGCTCCTTCCATTTGCAGTTCCTGTATATAGCATATTTCATTGTGAGATCTTTCATTTAGGTGTCCGATCTGAGGTTCAATTGGTGGAGTCCGGAGGGGATGTGAGAAAAACCTGGGGAGTCCCTCCGTCTCTCCTGCCAAGCCTCTGATTCACTTTCAGCAGCTATTCCATGAGCTGGGTGAGACAGGCTCCAGGGAAAGGACTGGAATGGGTGGCCTACATATATCCAAGCTCATCATACATTACTACTCTGACAAAGTCAAGGGACGCTTCACCATCTCAGGGACAATGCAAAAAGTCAGCTGTATCTACAAATGAACAATCTGAAAGAAGAGGACACAGGAGTCTATTACTGTGCGAGAGGCACAGTGAGAGGAAGTGAATCTGAAGCCCTCAAGAAGTTTCTCTCCTTCGGAGCAAGCTTACATTTATTTACACTCAGTCCTTTTATTACTTTCCTTGCTGAGTTCCCTCAGTTCATTTCCTTGCCGTCTCCATTAGTTTATACTCTGTATGCTTAAACCTTGAGTCTCCATCCTTCTCCAATCTAGATAAAATCCCCTGATACCCTAAGTTTTCTCCCATCACCTGGGCCATGGGAAGGTTGCCAGATATTGACAATTCCAAATCTTTCCCCTCATGGAGCTTTATTTTCTTTATGTTTATTTTGGACTGTCTTCGGCCATGTTGCCACTTCTTGTGCCTATTCTCACCACCATCGATAAACCAGAAATGGTTTGGCATGTCATGCTTACCACGCTATAAGCCTTAGTAAGGCCACACCTAGAGGACGGCATCCAGTTTTGGGTACCACACTATAAAAAAGATGTTGAGACTCTAGAAAGAGTGCAGATAAGAGGCAACCAAGAACAAACATATGATGAACAGTTGCAGGAACTGGGTATTGGTAGTCTGGTGAAGAGAAGGACCAGGGACTGACATGTAGCCATGTTGCAATACTTGTTGGGCCGTCAAAGAGATGAGGGGGTCAAGCTATCTTCCAAGGCACTTGAAGGCCATGCAAGGAATAATAAATGGAAACTGAACAAGAAGAGATTCCACCTGGAAATAAGTAGATATTTTCTGACATTGAAAACAATCAACCAACGGAACACAAGGTGTGGGAGCTTCATCACTGCAGGCTTGGAAGAAGACACTGAACTGCCATCTGTCAGAATGGTGTAGGGTCTCTTGCTTTGGTGGCGGGGTTGGACTAGATGACCTACAAGGCCCCTTTCAATCTGTAATCTATCAAGAAAATGGTGAAGTACTTAAACATCTTGTTTCCTTGGCTGAAGTACTTTTCTTTGCTCTTGTTTTTGGTCTTCAGCAAGTTCTTTAGTGTCTTCCCATGTCTTTCCACAAAAATACAAACATACTCTTTTTAATAATCAGTATTTTTGTAAAAAAAAAAACCTCCCTCCCATCCTCCATCCCTCTCTCTCTCTCTCTCCTGTTTCTCTCATCTCACATACAAACATATACATTCTTGATGGGTGATTGTCTTGTTTTTTAGATTTTAAAACAAATTGCACAATTCATTCTGTTTATTCCATCTGTTGATTTCAAGGTTGCATCCATCATTTATTTATTTAGCATAAACATCTGATCCAATCTGTAATGAACCATAATAATAAAACTTCCCTGTCTTAACTCTCTCTGTCTCTCTGTCTCTCTTACTCACTGTGTATTTTATAAAAACCATGTTTTTAATGTGTATGCAAAGACATTGATAGGTGATGCCCTAAGAGAAGCTCTTTTTACCTGAAGCAATATGTAAATCAGGGCACAATTTCTACTTTAAAGCAGCCAACTGGTTTCCCACAACACAAAATCTGAACATTTTCCTGATGCCAGAAGGTGGGGCTTAGCTGTGAGACGGAGTTTCATGCTATTCCTGAAATTCCCCTATTCCGAAGGAATTCTGGATGGGTCGTTCGGACACTAGCTGTCCCGTGGAGACAGTGAAAGGTGAGGGGAGATCCAGTGACCTCAGAGACGTTCGCTGGTCTCTGGGGGGCTTGGAATTAACCCTTCTTGCCAGCTCCTTCTGGATTAGCTGTATGCTAACCGAAACTGCAGGTTGCCCCTAAGAATGGTGGAAGTGGATTCAACTGGTAAGCTGATTACTCAAAGAGAGACGGTCCGCACTAAAATTTAAGCTAATTGAAACCAAAGAACAGAAGAATATAGTGGCGAATTGGTTTTTCTTTAATGGATTTATGGCCGGTGGTTACCCTATTTCTTAAATGTTTTAAAGAATTCTTCAACATTCCCCCCTGACTCTTTCTAAGTGGTTGTAAAACTAATCTACTACAAATTGGCTTTTTACGATCTGACACTTTTATTGCTTGGCTGTGTTGGTCTAAGATCAGATAAGATCGCACAGCTCCCAGCGTGTTTTTACTTGCAAATATTTTAGAGCCTCTAACTGTGTCACAACATGGCGTCGATACATACCTCAAAAGGTTCCTTTCAAATATTTTTTTCTGCATTTCAAAAGTTGTTTGATTCATATGAAAGATTTGAAAAAAAATTGGATTATTTGACATTAAAATATGAAGAAAAAAGTGAGAACGTTGAATGTTTGAATGTTCCTGAAATACAAATGAAGAATGTGAGAAAGGAAGTCTCTCAACTTGCTGACACGCAGGGCGTCTGGTTTATCTTGGAGGAAGAAAGAAATGCAATCCTGGAAAGGGGGGCAGCTATACAGAAGATTCATTTTAAGAGACAGAGCGCAGGAGGAATGAGAAGTATTAAAGAATCTACACTTTATGAAACATCATTGGCAGATTTTTTAATTCCACCCTTGAGAATTAAAGACAATCTGAAAAGTTTAACAAGCCTGGGACAACATTATTATTTCATCAGAGACATCCTGAGCAAAAAGGTGCGAAGATATCCCTGTTTGGACTTGCTTATAAAAACATTTGGTAAATCTGTTCAACGAATGGCAATAGGATTGAGAAGGTTTTGTTATTGGAGAGACATAGGCTGATAGATGGAAGAATACAATTTAAAATTAGCTAAATCTAATTACTTTTATTTGTAATAGATATAGCTGTAATAATTGATATTGATACTAATGTATATAATGTGGAGTTGATATGTTAAATAATAATTGGATATGAGAAGGGAAGGTTGGAAATACTTTTCGACCATATACAAAGGTTATTAATCACAATAATTGTCACTATTAAAAATAAAATAAATATATATAGTTAAATGTTAACTAATATGGGGAAAATGTTATGATATACGATATAATTACTTAAAGAAGGGAGAATGATAATAAACTACATTGCATGGAAGATGGAACTCTTGGTATTAAATATTATGGATGTTCAGCTAATACAGGATATGAGGATTTGATGTTAATAGAGGATTTTACAAATAAGTAAATGAAATGTCAGCATGTGGTTATGGATTAAATCTTTGGCATAGTTAACGATGAAGGAAGTTTAAATAATTGTAGTCAACTAAAAGTGGAGGTATGATGATGTCAATATGGTAAACATTTGAGTTAAGATATTTGAATTAATATGAATTAATGGAAGAGATGCACCAAAACATGTTGTAACCAGCTGATATACTTTTTTATAATATATACCTGTGCTCCTTTTTTTGTTTTTTCTTCCCTGCCTTGTCTTTTGTTCTTTTTTCTTTTTTTTTTTCTTTTTTTGATTTTTTTTCCCCACTGGTATGGGCATGTATTGTTTAAGATTATTATTATTATTATTTTTAATAATAATTATAGTCAAATGAAAATGGATATATGATGATGGTGATATGTATGAATATTTGAGTTAAAATGCTCGAGTTAACATGAGTTATGTTTGTTGACTGTGGAGGAGATGCACAAAAGTTTATTTGTGACCGGCTGATATACTTTCTATAGCATGTAAAGAAAGATGTTGTACTTGTTTTAAATTAAAAATTAAAAAAAATAAATAAAAAAAAATCTGAACATTTTCCGGAATCTTTTCTGTTTGATTCCCTTCCGTTCATTGGATGGAGCAACAATGATTCTGTGGCCAAAGTTTCTGTTCTTACGAGCAGCCCTTCAAGGTAATGCTTTCCCTTATAGCTTTTCCTTCACTTGATGGTCCTTCAATCCAGAGATGTCTTTGAGACCTATTTCTCTCTAGGTGTCTGGTCAGAGGCCCAGCTGGTGCAGTCTGGAGAGGACTTGAGAAGACCTGGGGAGTCCCTCCGTCTCTCCTGCCAAGCCTCTGGATTCACCTTCAGCAGCTACTGGATGGCTTGGATGAGACAGGCCCCAGGGAAAGGCCTGGAATGGCTTTGACATATACATCCAACTTCATCTAACATTTACTGCTCAGACAAAGTCAAGGGCCGCTTCACCATCTCCAGGGACAATGCCCAAAGCCTGCTGTATCTGCAAATGAACAGCCTCAAAACAGGAGACACGGCTGTCTATTACTGTACAAGGGAGAGACACAATGAGGGGAAGCTGAACAAAAACCTTCCTTTCTTTCAATGAAAAATGAGGAGAATGGTTTCAGAATTCCAGTTTTACCTTCCCTGTTTGCAAGGTGATGTGAGACAAAATAAAACTGAAATGGAATAATGGTAGTCCTTGAGTTACGAACCACAAATGAGCCCCAAACCCTTGTTGTTAAGCAAGACCTTTGTTAAGTGAGTGATTCCCCATTTTATGACATTTCTTGCCACAATGTTTAAGGGAATTACTGCAGTTGTTAAGTTAGTAATTTGGTTTTGAAGAAAATCTGGATTCCCCAGTGTTGTGGCCCAACAGCGGCCGGCTGAGCTATTTGGTGGAATGTGACAGCGATGAACACTATGGGACTGCCCTGGAGGCTGAGGAAGACTCTGGGGGGTGTTCGGAGTCAGAGCAGGGACTAGAGAGGTCTGTTGGCCACCAGGTGGCGTAGCATTGAGGAGGAACAGAGGGAGTATGCATAGAGCTGAGAGGAGGAGGGAGCAGCTTTGGAAAAAGGCTCACAGAAGGAAATAGGAACAGGTGGCTACTGATTGGCCCCTCCCGGAGAGCTTAGAGGTGGGGCGATGGGAGGGGAATTTTGCAGGAAACAACAGTTTACTAATCCAGGTGTAGAGAAAGTTTGGAGAATTTCGCGAGTTCAAGCCTTGTTTTCATTGAGATAATTTTCTGGGCTCCTAGCCAAGGGGTTGCTTATCTCCCTCCTTAGCTGTAGCAGACAGCCAAGCTGGCATCAATATATATTAGAGGCTTTGGACAGGACACCCATTGACTTTACTTGTCAGAAGGATGTAAAAGTTCCTCACAAGATCCCAAGTCACTGCAAAGGTCATAAATATGAGTCAGTTGACAACTATCTGAATTTTGAGCATGTTACCATGGAGATCCTGCAACACTCAGTGTGACAAATGGCACATGCAGAAGTCCGAAAATTAAACATGAGGACGATCTTTCTAAATATCCAAACTGCCACACAGATATTGAGGATATTGTCTAATTTTGGAAGTCTGACAGTTGTTATTTCTGTATTTGTTCCTTTAAAAATCTCTGAAGAAAAGTCCATCTCCCAGGAGGCTACAATGCCCCTTATGAAGCAGAGAATTGTTATATATAAAAGAGATTTGTATCATTTCTGGCTTTGTCATCAGAAAAACTGTCCATTTAGTTCAAATCTCTGACGGGAATGAAAACAAGATAGAGGGATGTTTAGTCAGGTTTGGTGGCCATGCAGAAAAGCCCAAAAGAATAAAATATGGATATTGATATGTATACTTATCCAGAAGATTTTATGGGTTAAACTAGAATGGAAAGCATAAAGAGAGTTTTCTTTTTGGACTATGAGGCAGGGAAATAAATAAATAAATAACCACGAAGGTTTCTTTTTAAATATAGCAACTGCAGGGAGATTATTATAGACCCCAAAATGGAAAGACTTGACACCCTAATTTCACAGGTGAGATGATGGGATCTGCGGTTAAACTGAAGTCTTTGACTAGAAAAAACTTTCATAGACATTTTGCATATAATGGGAAAACATTAATCCACCTTCAATCTACATTACATTCTTTCTATATTAATTTACCTTCCGTCATCTGCTACCTCAAGAGCTTCCCCCACAGCTGGGTAGCACCAAAGCTGCCAAATCTTATAAATAGAGAATGGCCTCCCAGAAACCTTCTTGGTCTATAGAGATTTGATCGTCTTCATGTTTTATTGTCACTGCCCAGTAGTAACATATTTGATTAGAAAGGAACCTTAATAAACATTTTCCAAACAACAGAAAAACATGGTATTTTTGTTTTATTTTTCATTGTTAGAAAAAATGGGTAAATAAAAATATGAGCTCGTTTTTTTTTATAACTGCAACATTAACACTTCATGTTATAAATACTTATATAGTGAAATTAGTACATATAAAAATAAGGAAGCTTTTTTTTTCAATCTCTATTCAACCTTCCTCCCTCCTCCCTTCCTGGTGGTTTTATTATTTTTTTCAAAATGCAGTGAGTTATTTGACAATTTTTTAATCGCAATGAAAAACAATTCCTCTTGACAATGTTATGAAATATATTTTATCTTAACTAATAATGTACAGATATGATCTTGGTTTGCATTTGGCTCTGTGGGGCTTCTTCAAAAGGTCATATTAAAGGGAAAAAGCAGAAAACATTTTCTGAACTCAAATGTGCTACTTTTTAAAAAAAATTCTAATGTGTCTCCTTCAAATGTTCATCTCGCTTCTTCATTCTTGTTTACCCTGAATCACTTTTGAATGGTGAAATTTTACAGGTCTTTGTTTCAATTACTCATCTATAAAGGCTGGTTCAGTTTTCTTGGACAGCTATGAAAATCCTGCTCTAAGGAAGTCTTTTATCTCAAGCAATATGCAAATCAAGGCCCAATTTCCCCTTTAAAGGCCACACAGTTGATTTCCTTTTCCAGGAACACCCATCAACTCAAAGTTTGTGTATTTTCTCCACTCCTCTCCTTTCAATTGCCACCCATTCATAGCTGACAGAGCAATTATGATACTGTGGTTGAACTTGGTGTCCTTATTAGTATCCCTTGGAGGTAATGTTTCCCCTGTGTAGATATTTTTCCATCTACTGTACTTATGTACAGGAGAACTCATGGAAACATCTTTCTTCTTAGGTGTCAGATCTGATGTCCAACTGGTGGAGTCCGGAGGGGATGTGAGGAGACCTGGAGAGTCCCTCCGTCTCTCCTGCCAAGCCTCTGGATTCACCTTCAGCAGCTATTACATGCGCTGGGTGAGACAGGCTCCTGGGAAAGGCCTGGAATGGGTGGCCAGCATACATCCAGGCTCATCTCCAATTTACTACTCTGACAAAGTCAAGGAACGCTTCACCATCTCCAGGGACAATGCCAAAAGCCAGCTGTATCTGCAAATGAACAATCTGAAAGAAGAGGACACAGCTGTCTATTACTGTGTGAGAGGCACAGTGAGAGGAACTTTATCTGAAACCTGTCAAGAACTTTCTCTCCTTCTGAGCAACTTACACTTATTTACACTCAGTCCTTTTATTTCCTTCCTTGCTGAATTTCCTCGGTCTCATACTTTCCTACACATTATTCCTTTTCCATTCCTTCCCCATTTATTTATACTCCGTATGTTTAAACCCGAGTCTCTTTCCTTCTCATATCGGTATCTTCTTGGCAGTGCCAGGAATGAAACATAATGGCAATTGCAAATCTCTACTGTCATGAAGCCTTCTGGCTTTGTTTATTTTGGACTCCTTGCCAATATTGTCACTGCTTGATGGCTATTCTTACCTTGATATTTATCAGGACATTTCCCTATTGATGTGTTTGTGTTCATGTTACAGGGTGTGTCTGTTTGTGTGTGTATTTGTTTTCGTAGATTTTTACGGTTGTAGGTATGCTGGTCTTGTTGTATTCGGGTCTTTTCCCGTGTAAGATTGAGATTGTCTTGGCAACGTTTCATCGAGGTCTCACTCGCCATCTTCAGGCTGGTGTTTTCGGCTTCGTGCTTGTGCGACATATATATTTCAGTGACGTGTAATGAGGTTTATGGCTGGTGAGGCAGCATTTTTTTTAGACTTGTGGACTTCAACTCACAGAATTCCACAGACAGCCATGCTCAGTTCTGATTTAAAGCGACAGCCTTTGTTTTTCTAAACTTATTTGCTAAATAAGTTTCCTTCTTTCTTTTCCTTTTTCTTCTTCCTTCCCCTCCTTCTTCCCTCTCTCCCTGCCTCCCCCCTCTCTCAAACACACACACACACACACACACAGTTGCGCCAAGATCCAGAAAATGTTGGTTTTCCTCCTCTTCCCATGTTAGCAATGCCACTAGCAGCATTTTGGGTGGGAGGTGTAAGTAGAAGTGGAAATTCATTCTACTGAAAACATTGGATAATTAAAATTTCTCATTATATAATCACATATATAATGTGAAAGTGGAGGTGACATTTTTAATCCAGAAACATCCACCAATTAATGGGCAATAGACAATTGTTCCTTACTTGATATATATCTGTGCTGTGGCAATCCAAACCATTGTATACAAAGTCTCTCATTTATCTTTCTTGTTCATTTACTGAATATCGCATGAACATGGATAGAATCAACAGGCCATAGCTTAAGAAGAAGCATTCATGCAGAGACATATTTC
>NC_045558.1:135993550-136010203 GCF_009769535.1 Thamnophis elegans
TAAGGACAGCTGGGTCCAGAGCAGGCTTCTTAAGGAGGGGTCTCACCACCGCTTCCTTCAAAGGTTGCGGAAAAGACCCCTCCCAAAGCGAGGTGTTTACAATCCTCTGGATCCAGCCTCATGTCACCTCTCTGCTGGTCAAAACCAACCAGGAGGGACAAGGATCCAGTAGACAGGTGGCGGTACTCATCGCTCCAATGGCCTTGTCCACTTCCTCAGGAATGTCAAGCTGGAACTCACTCCACAAAATTTGATCAAGGCTCTCCCTCAGCATCTCTGCTGGCACTGTCCAAATGGAGTCCAGGTCCATCCGAATCTGAGTGACTTTGTCCGACAGAAACTGAACAAATTCCTCAGCTCTTCCCTGTAAGGGTTCACTCGCATCCCTCCCTTTCAGGAGGGAGGGAGTTATCCTAAATAGGGCGGCCGGGCGAGATTCTGCGGACGCAATAAGGGCGGAAAAATGGGCACATTTTGCCACCCGTATCGCCACTAAATAAGACCTAATAAAGGTTCTTAGTAGTGTTCAATCGGATTCGGAGTTACTAGCCCTCCAGCGTCGCTCTAAGCGTCTCTTTTGGCACTTCATCTCCCGGAGTTCCTCAGTAAACCAAGGCGCCCTCCTGGATCCACTGCCGTGGAGAGGCTGCAAAGGCGCAATCCGATCTAGTGCCCCGGCCGCTCCGGTATTCCAGGCAGCGACCAAGGACTCAGTCGAATTGTGGGCAAGGGAGTCAGGTATCTCCCCAAGCTCCGTCTGAAATCCCAAAGGGTCCATCAGGCGCCTGGGGTGGAACCATTTAATCGGCTCCACCTCCCTGCAGTGGGGGAGTAGCTTCCGAAAATCAAGCCTCAACAGGAAGTGATCTGTCCATGACAAGGGCGAGATCTCAATCCCCTTTAATTCCAGATCACGTCTCCACTGTCCCGAGAGAAACACAAGGTCGAGTGTGTGTCCCGCCACATGAGTCGGACCCTGAATTACCTGGGTCAAGTCCATGGTTGCCATGGAAGCCATGAACAACTGGGCCCCATCAGAGCGTTCGCCGATTGATGGCAGGTTGAAATCCCCCAGTACTATATTAGTCTGGGGAACTCACCCGCCAGTCCGGCTACTGACTCTAGGAGCTCAGTCAGGGCTGTTGTGATGCAGCTGGGAGGTAGGTACATCAGCAACAAGCCCACTTGACCCCCTAGGTCCAACCTCGCAAGGAGGGATTCACACCCGACATTCTCTGGAGCAGGGATCCTATGGGGAACTAATGATTCCCGGATTATAACTGCAACTCCTCCACCCCTTCTCTGGTGTCGTGGCTGGTGGAGCACCTGAAACCCTTCTGGGCACATTTCTGAGTGAGGGACCCCTCCCTTGTGGCCCAAACCATTTAAAAACCATTTCATCTTTTTAAAAAAACTCAAAGCATTTTCCAACAGAGAAGCCTAAAAGTTGCACACTTCTGTGTTAGTGGGTGTCACATTAGGTGTTGATTCTCTCCTTTTGGCTTTTCTCTGTAACAACATGTGTGTCAAATGGGTTTACCTCTTTGCATTCTTGTGTTTCCCTAAAGTTCACAGTTCTTGAGTGAAGAACTCTCCATAGATTGTGTACACTTGCCAATTTGGTCTAGTGGTGAAGGCACCAGGCTAAAAAACAGGAGATGGTGAGTTCTATTCCCACCTTAGGCATGAAAGCTGATTCGGTGACTCTCGACCAGAAATGAAAAAAAAAAGATCAAATGATTCAAAGTGCAGATTGTGCAGAAAAAATAATAACTCATATACTCAGTTTGTGCAAAAAGATCACACAAACTGACAATAAACAAGAAAACACAGTCACCAAAATGATTCACTGGAACAGCTGTAAAAATTATCATGTGCCAATAAAAAAAAAATTGGAAACATAGAGATGAAAAGATATTGTGGGATTTCCAAATTTTAACTGATAAAGTTGTAGCACATAACATATAGATTAATTTATCTGTGACTGAAAAGAAGAAAATATGGATAATTGATGTAGGTATAGCAGGTGAGTGAGATGGGCAGTTTAGAAAAAGTAAATTTGGAAAAAATAATAAATAAACAAATAAACTAAATAAATAAATAAATAAAATAAAATTAGAAGACAGCGAATTTATCAGGCCCAAACAACCAAACTGATATAAATAGAATTCAAATAGCTACTTTATTGTTCTCTGCCTATAATACAGGAATCTTCCCAGTCTGGCAGCTTCTGCCTGGGAGAAACCAGATAAGGCTCAAAGGGGTGTGTGTGAGAGAGAGGCGGTGGGGAAGGGAGAGGGAGACCAACCTTGCCCTCTTGTGGTTACATATCAAGCTAAATTGCTCTGGGACTTTAGAATTCAAACAGATTCCTGCCACATAATACCACAGACTTAACAATTGTCAATAAGAAAGAGAAAATAAAAATCTAGATAGTGGATGTTGTAGTTCCTGGAGACAGCAGAAGAGAAGAGAAAGAACTGGAGAAGATAACAAATACAAAGACTTGCAAATAAACGTAGAATGACTGTGGCAAAAGAAACCAAAGGTAGTACTAACAGTAATGGGTGCCTTGGGCGCAATCCCTGAATACCTGGAGCACCACTTGAACGTTGGCATTGACAAATTCACCATCAGTCAATTGCAAAAGGCAGCTTTTATTTGGAACAGCTTCCATCATGCAACAATCCCTTTAACACCATCAAAGTGTTAAGCACATCCCAGCTGCTTGGAAATAACTTGATAGATGGATAAATATATTAAGTCAAAACATCTGGCTGATTGTTCAAGCAACCATAATAACCTTATAAATCCAATTGGAAAAGAAAGCCACTTCTGGGACCAGTTGGCAATCATCGTGGACCTCTTTTAAAAATTGTAACTTATTTTTAAGCAATTAACTGGGTTTCTGACAGCAGCCAGTTTAGCCTCTACTTCCCTAAAGCAGATTTGAGGAAATCAATTTGAGGAAAGCAAGTAACAGAAGACGTTGCAGACGTTGCTGGGCCACTGCAGTGCCCAGAAAAGGACAAGCCCAGCTCGGGATAATTCAGCCTCAGTTCTTTAAACAAGCCCATCTTCATGCATAGATGCTTCCTCCCTGGCTAAAAACAGATTCCAATAAAGCTTGTTGAGTAAACATCATTTGCAAGATGAAAAATTAATAACTGATTACCAAAGACATAAATCAGGTTTATGAGTTAACAGTTTTTGCAACTTGGGGAAGGAATGATAAGGATTGTACCAGCACAGAGGTGTCAAAATCAAGTGGCCCATGGGGTGCCTAGATCTGGCACACGGGACCAGCCTGGAAACAGCGAAGGACCAGTCTGCGGCCCCTCTGCCAGCGAAAACAGAGTTCAGGAGGGCTGCGTGCACCCCCATCCCAGGGCTCCATTTTCACTGGCGAGGGCTATCAAAACAAACTAAAAACAAAACAAAAGGAGAAATGTTTTGCCTTTTGCATTTGAGCATTAAGGCGAATAGAATCAAACCCAACCAAATTTTGGAGCACGCTACGTTAGAGAAAGCTGATGTTGCACTTTTTCAAGATCTATCTTTGTAATGCTGCTGGAAATTAAATATTGCAGGGTCTTTGTTGTTGATTGAGGTGAACTGCATCTCTAAATACATTCAGGTTCAGCTGTTAATTTCAGCCCAGCATCTACTGGGGAAAAAAACAAATAGCTGAAAGTAATTAGTAGCGCATTATTCTGAGAGCAACACTCCTGGGAACACAGAACAAAGCTCGAGAAATGTTCTGCGCCCCTTCAGAGTGAGATCCTGTTTCCCAAGTGATTCAAAGTTGTGCAGGGTGAAGTGAGACCACCCACCACCACTCCCATAAACTGCAACCCTTCGGATGGGGTGAGATGAACAAGCAGAGGCGACACAGAGCAGGAGAGCAGCTGCGATTATATTCTAGCACAATCATCATTAATTACTGCATCCCTCAAAGGGACTTTCAAATCTCACTGTCACTAGCATTTCTGGAGCATAAGCAGAGGGCAAGTCTTCAACTGCTAGAGCGAAGGAAAAGATCTGCCCACCACATCCTCATTTGTGTACGAGACCCTAATGGCCGATGAATTTTATTTGAAGATCTGCAGGAGGACAGCCATAGTGGAAGACCACACGCTTCATCTTGGGGCAAAGAAAGGGCAAGCTGGCTCCTTGGCCCTCTCCTGTCTGCCTTCCTGCCAAGTCCCAATATTTGCTGTCTCGCTGTCTGCAGAATTACTTGCTCTGCAATTTAAACATGTTTTAAACTAATCTGCATCAGGTTAAAAGCATCAAGCTTGTCACCTCACATGGGGACCCTACGTGACAAGCCTAGTAGACCCAGTGATACACACTCACACTGTAAAAAGGAATGTCACTGAACAAAGTCACAAACATGACCCTGTGGTTCGTAAAAATATGGCGGTGGGCCAAATCAGCATCTCTTCACAACCTAACAACTTCCCAGACCCTGGAAACAGTCAAACATCTTCTCAGTCCCTGCAAATTCATACTATAATCTGTGCTGATGAATTAACAAAACTGTTCTGTTTTCAGCTTTTTTTAAAAAATCCTTATATTAGAATAGAATAACGGAAGGGACCTTGGAGATCTCCTAGTCCAACCCGCCGCTGAGGCAGGAAATCCTATAAATGGTTGTCCAATCTCTTCTTTAAAACTTTCAGTGTTGGAGCATTCACAACCTCTGGAGGCCAGTGGTTCCACTGATTAATTGTTCTAACTGTCAGGAAATTTCTCCTTAGTTTTGAGTTGCTTCTCTCCCTGATTAAAAGAACTTTTTTTGCTTTGGCAGCACTAAATCGAGCTGCTGACACAAGGCGATAATCACCATCTGCTTCCAAGGGCAATGAGATTTAGAACAGAATGAGAATTTGCAATCCTGCACCCCAAAATGAGAGGGGTTCTTCTGTGGGTCTCTCCCTGGGAGAGACCTTGGGTGGGCTGAGAGCATCTATCCGTAGGGCTTTCCTCAAGAGGACTTAAGCCCTCACCTTCTGACTTCTCAAACTGTTCCTAGAAGCTGTGCCGATTCTCATTAGCATCCAATCGATCAAGATTGGAAGAAACAGAGAGGCAGGGTGGGAAGCACTCACCTGTCTCTGTGCAAAGTGTTTGGGATATCTTGGGGGGGGGAGTGAGGGAAGGTGGGACAGGAAACCAGGAGGGAGGAACAAAGAGCCTGGGAGAAGGTGCATCTGAGGTTCTGTTCCAGGAACTTTCCCCCCCCCCCCCCCCATTAATTCTGTAAAACAGCTTTGGGGAATTTTTGTTTTAAAAATGGCTCAGAAAAGGTGCCTCTCCGCACTGTCGTTTATTGGTCCCTAGAGGTCTTGGTCCAGTAGCAGAGAAATTGTATTTCTGATACAGAAAGTTGATAACAGAGTTTTCAGCACTAATGGAAAAATTGAAACAACAGATTCTGGCAGCTAATATTATGTTTCTCCAAGATAATTTGGTAGCCAAGATCTTTAATTTAATTTCCTCTGCTAATAAGAGTCCCTTGGTACAGAGCAGCTAAAGCAGACAAAGTGGAAAGAGCTGATCAGGCCAAGATGCCTGTCTTCTGTCTCCATTTATCTGGCAGAGGCTGAATTATTTCTCTAGCTACCTATGGAGGGCTCTTCCTTGGGGCCAGGCTGAATTACTGTCCAGCAGCCCTTGAACAGCAGAAATGTATGTCAGCAGAAAAATCTTCTCCCCCTTGCAGGCTTCTCCTGCCGCAGTCGTGAGGCCACTGAACGATGCTGTGTTCCTTCATTATATTTATCGCAGGCCAAATTACAGAAATGGTTGGTGGGGAAACCTTCCCCCCCTCTTCCACTGACAGAAAAACAGCACAAAACCATCTCCCAGAGGCTGAGCCAGTCAAGGTTAAGCTGCTTAGAATGGCCTAGCCCAGGGGTCAGCAAACTTAAACACTCAAAGAGCCATTTGGACCCGTTTCCCACAGAAAAGAAAACACCGGGAGCCACAAAGGTCCTAACTGGAAGCCTCCTGTTCATTTCTGGAGCTGCTGACCAGAAGTTCAGTTCCCCCACTATAGAGTCTCCTCCGAGCGCGGCATACTTTTTCCTCTACCTGTCATAACCAAAAGCCCTATCAATTGGAAGGACAACTGGAAAACCCTCCCCTTGCCATAGAGTCTTCTCCTGGCACACTCTGCTTCTCCCACCGGAAGCTCCTCTCAAAATTGTGGCGCTGACCTGTGACTGAGCCACAGCAGAGGGAGGAAAGAGCCACATGCAGAGCCACAGTTTGCTGACCCCTGGCCTAAACCAGAGTTGGCTAGCTTTGCCATCACATACCAAAAGTGGGGGAAGCGTGGGGGGAGGTCATGCACGTGCATGCCCACACCCTTAATTCTATGTGCCCTCTCCCCATGCATGTGTGTGTGACCCCCCTGCACTTCCCCTGATTTTGGCATGCGATGTCATGGAGCACTCATTTTGCGCCGTCTCCAGAGCCTTTCTAGAAGCCTGGGGAGGGTGAAAATGGCCTTCTCCAAGCACCGGAGGCCCTCTGGAGGCCGAAAACAGCCCATTTCCTGACTTCTGGTTGGACTGGAAGATCCATTTTCGCTCTCCCCAGGCTCCAGAGGCTTTCTAAGAGTGAAAACGGCCTTCGCCACCACCCCAGAGGTCCCCCGGAGGCCCACTGGATGCCGAAAACAGCCTGTTTCCCGACTACTGATGGGCCCAGAAGGCCTGAAAATCAGTTGTCCGGCTTGCCCATGTGCGCCGGAGCTGAGCTCACATGCCCACCGATATGCCATCTGTGGCACGAATGCCATAGGTTCGCCATCACGGGCCTAGACTTTTGCCCCTGGCAAATTGCCCACCTTATATATGATGGGCCCTGAGGGGGGCTGTGGGAGCAGGTATAGGTGGGCAGGCTCATTTGTAACTTTTTCTTGCTTCCTTACAATTGAGCTACTCCTAACTCAGGCTTAATGCTCATCTGAAGGAGCACTAGGCCCACATTTGAAAATCACCCAGTAGACCAGAGGTGTCAAACTCAAGGCCCAGGAGCCGTATCCAGCCCACAGGGTGTTTAGATCTGGCCCATGGGGCTGCCCTGGAAATAGTGAAGGACCGGCCCATGGTGCCTCTGCCAGCAAAAACAGAGCTTGGGAGGGCCCTCCAGAGCTCCATTTTCTCTGGCAGAGGGTTGCAGGAAGCCGTCGCAGCTGAAAACAGAGTTCCGGAGCCTGTTTTCATTGACAGAGCACTTGGGGCGCCACAGGTGCTCCTGACACGAGTGATGTCAAACTGGCCATGCCCACCCTGGCCCTCCAAAATCAAACACAACCCTGATGCGGCCCTCAATGAAATCAAGTTTGGCACCCCTGCTGTAGACTGGTCAGGGTGCAAAGGGGCCACAGATCAAACATTCAAAAATACTGCAAGGAAATGGCAGTGAGTGAACAGTGTAGGGAGAAAAATCCGGTCTGGTTCCAACCCAGGAGAAAGGCGCTAGAAATAAAATGGAGGCTGACTGGCTGCAAGGAAAGGATTATTTGGTTTCCAGAAACTTCAGGGACAGCAGCAAGTGTTTCTGGGACAGCTGATCAAATGGCTGAATGAGTGAATGGATCTATATCAGTTTCTGGGGTTTTGTGTTTGAGATGCTCCAGGGGGTTGTGCAAAAAAGTGAGACTTGTGTCTTTTACTATTTCAATGGTGGTGGGTTAATCTTATTATGTCCTAAAGGTCCTGTCCTGTCCTTGAGGGAATGTAAATTCTTAATCCCATTAACTCTTGGGGGAGTTGGGCTGAAGGCGTTTTGTTTATGAATAAGCCGAACTGGACTGGCACAAAATATCCATTTCTAAAGACTTGAGGCTTCTGCTTGAGGTTATTAAGAAAGATTGGGTTCCCGTTACAGCATTCCTGGATGAGTTCTCAGAAATAACAAGCCAAGCCAAATCAGTGTTTTGAAAAGATGACTGAGTGGCATCTCTGTTTTTTGTGGAAACAGAGGAAAACAGTCATCACTCTTTCAAAAGAACACTTGCATTTATATAGAGCTGACGTAAGACGAGAGAAGTAGCTGGACCTTTCATGGACCTTTCAAGCGTATCTCAGAATTGGCAAAAGAACTCAATTCAAACAGAAAGTGTAACTTTTGAACCAAAGCTCAGATTCAAACAACAAACACCTATTAGGGGTTTCCTGAGTCGGGAAAGCTAAAATACCACTCCATTCGATGATCAGAGCTTTCCCTGATGAGTTAGACCAAAGCGTACCTCAGAATTGGCAAAAGAACTCAATTCAACCAGAAAGTGTTACTTTTGAACCAAAGCTCAGATTCAAACAGCAAAAACCTATTAGGGGTGTCCTGAGTCGGGAAAGCTATAAAACCACTCCATTTTGTGATCTGGTGTTTCCCTGGGGAGTTACACCAAAGTGTATCTCAGATTTGGTAAAAGAACTGAATTCAAACAAAAAGTGTTACTTTTGAACCAAAGCTCAGATTCGAACATCAAACACCTATTAGGGTGTCCTGAGTCGGGAATCTAAAAAACCACTCCATTTTGTGATCTGGTGTTTCCCTGGGGAGTTACACCAAAGTGTATCTCAGAATTGGCAGAAAAACTCAATTCAACTAGAAAAAGTTACTTTCGACCCACATTCGAACAACAAACACCTATTAGTAGTGTCCTGAGTCGGGAAAGCTATAAAACCACTCCATTTTGTGATCTGGTTTTTCCCTGGGGAGTTACACCAAAGTATATCTCAGAATTGTCAGAAAAACTCAATTCAACTAGAAAATGTTACTTTTGACCCAGAGATCAGATTCTAACAACAAACACCTATTAGGGGTGTCCTGAGTCGGGAAAGCTATAAAACCACTCCATTTGTTGATTTGAAGTTTCCCTGACAAGTTACACCAAAGTGTAACTCAGAATTGGCAAAAGAACTCAATTAAAACAGAACTAGAAAATTCGACCCAGAGATCAGATTCGAACAACAAACACATATTAGTAGTGGCCTGAGTCGGGAAAGCGAAAAAACCACTCCATTCGGTGATCAGAGCTTTCCCTGAGGATTTAGACCAAAGCGTATTTCAGAATTGGCAAAAGACCAAAATTTAACCAGAAAGTGTTACTTTTGAACAAAAGCTCAGAGTCAAACAGCAAACACCTATTAGGGGTGTCCTGAGTCGGGAAAGCTATGAAACCACTCCATTTTGTGATCTGGTGTTACCCTGGGGACTTACACGAAAGTGTATCTCAGAATTTGCCAAAGAACTCAATTCAACCAGAAACTAGTTGAACCAAAGCTCAGATTCAAACAATAAACACCTATTAGGGGTGTCCTGAGTCGGGAAAGCTATAAAAACACTCCATTTTGGGATCTGGTGTTTCCCTGAGGATTTAGACCAAAGTGTATCTCAGAATTGACAGAAAAACTCAATTCAAAAAGAAAATGTTACTTTTGACCCAGATTCGAACAGCAAACACCTATTAGTAGTGTCTTGAGTCGGGAAAGCTATAAAACCACTCCATTTTGTGATCTGGTTTTTCCCTGGGGAGTTACACCAAAGTATATCTCAGAAATATCAGAAAAACTCAATTCAACTAGAAAATGTTACTTTTGACCCAGAGATCAGATTCGAACAGCAAAAAAATGTTAGTAGTGTCGTGAGACGGGAAAGTTAAAAAAACACTCCATTTTGTGATCTGGTGTTTCCTTGGAGAGTTACCCCAAAGTGTATCTCAGAATTGGCAGAAAAACTCAATTCAACTAGAAAACGTTACCTTTGAACCAAAGCTCAGACTCAAATAACAAACACCAATTAGGGGTGTCCTGAGTCGGGAAAGCTAAAAAATCACCCCATTGGGTGATCTGAAGTTTCCCTGAAGAGTTACTCCAAAGTGTAACTCAGAATTGGCAAAAGAACTCAATTAAACCAGAAAGTGTTTCTTTTGAACCAAAGCTCAGATTCGAACAACAAACACCTATTAGGGTGTCCTGAGTCGGAATCTAAAAAACCACTCCATTTTGTGATCTGGTGTTTCCCTGGGGAGTTACACCAATTAAACCAGAAAGTGTTTCTTTTGAACCAAAGCTCAGATTCGAACAACAAACACCTATTAGGGTGTCCTGAGTCGGAATCTAAAAAACCACTCCATTTTGTGATCTGGTGTTTCCCTGGGGAGTTACACCAAATTGTATCTCAGAATTGTCAGAAAAACTCAATTCAACTAGAAAATGTTACTTTTGACCCAGAGATCAGATTCTAACAACGAACACCTATTAGGGGTGTCCTGAGTCAGGAAAGCTATAAAACCACTCCATTTGTTGATTTGAAGTTTCCCTGACAAGTTACACCAAAGTGTAACTCAGAATTGGCAAAAGAACTCAATTAAAACAGAAAGTGTTTCTTTTGAACCAAAGCTCAGATTCGAACAACAAACACCTATTAGGGTGTCCTGAGTCGGAATCTAAAAAACCACTCCATTTTGTGATCTGGTGTTTCCCTGGGGAGTTACACCAAATTGTATCTCAGAATTGGCAGAAAAACTCAATTCAACTAGAAAATGTTACTTTTCACCCAGATTCGAACAGCAAACAGCTATTAGTAGTGTCCTGAGTCGGGAAAGCTATAAAACCACTCCATTTTGTGATATGGTGTTTCCCTGGGGAGTTACACCAAATTGTATCTCAGAATTGTCAGAAAAACTCAATTCAACTAGAAAATGTTACTTTTGACCCAGAGATCAGATTCTAACAACGAACACCTATTAGGGGTGTCCTGAGTCGGGAAAGCTATAAAACCACTCCATTTGTTGATTTGAAGTTTCCCTGACAAGTTACACCAAAGTGTAACTCAGAATTGGCAAAAGAACTCAATTAAAACAGAAAGTGTTTCTTTTGAACCAAAGCTCAGATTCGAACAACAAACACATATTAGGGTGTCCTGAGTCGGGAATCTAAAAAACCACTCCATTTTGTGATCTGAAGTTTCCCTGACGAGTTACACCAAAGTGTATCTCAGAATTGGCAGAAAAAATCAGTTCAACTAGAAAATGTTACTTTTGACTGAGAGATCAGATTCGAACAACAAACACATATTAGTAGTGGCCTGAGTCGGGAAAGCGAAAAAAACCACTCCATTCGGTGATCAGAGATTTCCCTGAGGATTTAGACCAAAGCGTATTTCAGAATTGGCAAAAGACCAAAATTTAACCAGAAAGTGTTACTTTTGAACAAAAGCTCAGATTCGAACAAGAAACACCTATTAGGGGTGTCCTGAGTCGGGAAAGCTATGAAACCACTCCATTTTGTGATCTGGTGTTACCCTGGGGAGTTACACGAAAGTGTATCTCAGAATTTGCCAAAGAACTCAATTCAACCAGAAACTAGTTGAACCAAAGCTCAGATTCAAACGATAAACACCTATTAGGGGTGTCCTGAGTCGGGAAAGCTATAAAAACACTCCATTTTGTGATCTGGGGTTTCCCTGAGGAGTTGCACCAAAGTGTATCTCAGAATTGGCAGAAAAACTCAATTCAACTAGAAAACGTTACTTTTGACCCAGAGATCAGACTCGAACAACAAACACATATTGGTGGTGTCCTGAGTCGGGGAAGCTAAAAAAACACTCCATTTTGTGATCTGGGGTTTCCCTGAGGAGTTGCACCAAAGTGTATCTCAGAATTGGCAGAAAAACTCAATTCAACTAGAAAACGTTACCTTTGAACCAAAGCTCAGATTCAAACACCAATTAGGGGTGTCCTGAGTCGGGAAAGCTAAAAAATCACCCCATTGGGTGATCTGAAGTTTCCCTGAAGAGTTACCCCAAAGTGTAACTCAGAATTGGCAAAAGAACTCAATTAAACCAGAAAGTGTTTCTTTTGAACCAAAGCTCAGATTCGAACAACAAACACCTATAAGGGTGTCCTGAGTCGGAATCTAAAAGACCACTCCATTTTGTGATCTGGTGTTTCCCTGGGGAGTTACACCAAATTGTATCTCAGAATTGGCAGAAAAACTCAATTAAACTAGAAAATGTTACTTTTCACCCAGATTTGAACAGCAAACACCTATTAGTAGTGTCCTGAGTCGGGAAAGCTATAAAACCACTCCATTTTGTGATATGGTGTTTCGCAGGGGAGTTACACCAAATTGTATCTCAGAATTGTCAGAAAAACTCAATTCAACTAGAAAATGTTACTTTTGACCCAGAGATCAGATTCTAACAACGAACACCTATTAGGGGTGTCCTGAGTCGGGAAAGCTATAAAACCACTCCATTTGTTGATTTGAAGTTTCCCTGACAAGTTACACCAAAGTGTAACTCAGAATTGGCAAAAGAACTCAATTAAAACAGAAAGTGTTTCTTTTGAACCAAAGCTCAGATTCGAACAACAAACACATATTAGGGTGTCCTGAGTCGGGAATCTAAAAAACCACTCCATTTTGTGATCTGAAGTTTCCCTGAGAATTTAGACTAAAGTGTATCTCAGAATTGGCAGAAAAACTCAATTCAAAAAGAAAATGTTACTTTTGACCCAGATTCGAACAGCAAACACCTATTAGTAGTGTCCTGAGTCGGGAAACCTATAAAACCACTCCATTTTGTGATATGGTGTTTCCCTGGGGAGTTACACCAAATTGTATCTCAGAATTGGAAGAAAAACTCAATTCAACCAGAAAGTGTTACTATGGAACCAAAGCTCAGAATCGAACAACAAACACCTATTATGGGTGTCCTGAGTCGGGAAAGCTAAAAAAACCACTCCATTTGTTTATCTGAGGTTTCCCTGAGGAGTTCCACCAAAGTGTATCTCAGAATTGGCAAAAAAATAATTCAACCAGAAACTGTTACTTTTTGACCAAAGCTCACATTCAAACAACAAACACTTATTAGGGGTGTCCTGATTCAGGAAGGCTAAAAAACCACTCCATTTTGTGATCTGGTGTTTCCCTGGGGAGTAACACCAAAATGTATCTCCGAATTGGCAGAAAAACTCAATTCAACTAGAAAACGTTACTTTAGACCCAGAGATCAGATTTGAACAACAAACACATATTAGTAGTGTCCTAAGGTGGGAAAGCTTAAATACCACTCCATTCGAAGATCAGAGCTTTCCCTGGGGATTTAGACCAAAGCGTACCTCAGAATAGGCAAAAGAACTAAATTCAACCACAAAGTGTTACTTTTGAAGCAAAGCTCAGATTTGAACAACAATCATCTATTAGGGGTGCCCTGAGTTGGGAAAGGTAAAAAAACGCTCCATTCGGTGATCAGAGCTTTCCCTGAGGAGTTACACCAAAGTGTACCTCCGAATTGAGAAAAGAACTCAATGCAACCAGAAAGTGTTCCTTTTGAACCAAAGCTCAGATTCGAACAAACACCTATTATGTGTGTCCTGAGTCGGGAAAGCTTATAAATCCATTTGTTGATCTGAAGTTTCCCTCAAACAATTTAACCAGAAAGTGTTACTTTTGAACAAAAGCTCAGAGTCAAACACCTATTAGGGGTATCCTGAGTCGGGAAAGCTTTAAAACCACTCCATTTTGTTATCTGGTGTTTCCCTGGGGAGTTACATCAAAGTGTATCTCAGAATTTGCCAAAGAACTCAATTCAACCAAAAACTGGTTGAACCAAAGCTCAGATTCAAACAATAAACACCTATTAGGGGTGTCCTGAGTCGGGAAACCACTCCATTTGTTGATCTGTAGTTTCCTTGACGAGTTACACCAAAGTGTTACACCTATTAGGGGTGTCCTGAGTCAGGAAGGCTAAAAAAGCCATTCTATTTTGTGATCTGGTGTTTCCCTGGGGAGTAACACCAAAGTGTATCTCAGAATTGGCAGAAAAACTAAATTCAACTAGAAAACGTTACTTTTGACCCAGAGATCAGATTCGAACAGCAAACAAATGTTAGTAGTGTCCTGAGACGGGAAAGTTAAAAAAACACTCCATTCCATGATCAGAGCTTTCCCTGGGGAGTTAGACCAAAGCGTACCTCAGAATTGGCAAAAGAACTCAATTAAACCAGAAAGTGTTACTTTTGAACCAAAGCTCAGATTCGAACAACAAGCACATATTAGTAGTGTCCTGAGTCGGGAAAGCTAAAAAGACACTCCATTTTGTGATCTGGTGTTTCCCTGGGGAGTTAGACCAAAGTGTATCTTAAATTAGCAGAAAAACCCAATTCAACCACAAAGTGTTTCTTTTGAACCAAACCTCAGATTCGAACAACAAACAGATACTTTTGACCCAGAGATCAGACTCGAACAACAAACACATATTGGTGGTGTCCTGAGTCGGGGAAGCTAAAAAAACACTCCATTTTGTGATCTGGTGTTTCACTGAGGAGTTACACCAAAGTGTATCTCAGAATTGGCCAAAAAAACAATTCAAACAGAAAGTTTTACTTTGAACCAAAGCTCAGAATCGAACAACAAACACCTATTAGCGGTGTCCTGAGTCAGGAAGGCTAAAAAACCACTCCATTTTGTGATCTGGTGTTTCCCTGGGGAGTTACACCAAAGTGTATCTCAGAATTGGCCGAAAAACTCAATTCAACTAGAAAATGTTACTTTTGACCCAGAGATCAAATTCAAACAGCAAACAAATGTTAGTAGTGTCCTGAGTCGGGAAAGCTAAAAAAAACCACTCCATTCGGTGATCAGAGCTTTCCCTGAGGAGTTAGACCAAAGCGTATCTCAGAATTGGCAAAAGAACTCAATTCAACCAGAAAGTTTAGTTTTGAACCAAAGCTCAGATTCAAACAACACACACCTATTAGGGGTGTCCTGAGTCGGGAAAGCTAAAAAGACACTCCATTTTGTGATCTGGTGTTTCCCTGGGGAGTTACACCAAAGTGTATCTTAAATTAGCAGAAAAACCCAATTCAACCAGAAAGTGTTTCTTTTGAACCAAACCTCAGATTCGAACAACAAACACATATTAGTAGTGTCCTGAGTCGAGAAAGCTAAAAAGACTCTCCATTTTGTGATCTGGTGTTTCCCTGAGGAGTTACACCAAAGTGTATCTCAGAATTGGCAAAAAAATAATTAAACCAGAAATAGTTACTTTTGGACCAAAGGTCAGATTCAAACAGCAAACACCTATTAGCGGTGTCCTGAGTCAGGAAGGCTAAAAAACCACTCCATTTTGTGATCTGGTGTTTCCCTGGGGAGTTACACCAAAGTGTATCTCAGAATTGGCCGAAAAACTCAATTCAACTAGAAAATGTTACTTTTGACCCAGAGATCAGATTCGAACAGCAAACAAATGTTAGTAGTGTCCTGAGTCGGGAAAGCTAAAAAAAACCACTCCATTCGGGGATCAGAGCTTTCCCTGAGGAGTTAGTCCAAAGCGTATCTCAGAATTGGCAAAAGAACTCAATTCAACAAGAAAGTTTACTTTTGAACCAAAGCTCAGATTAAACAATAAACACCTATTAGGGGTGTCCTGAGTCGGGAAAGCTAAAAAACCATTTTTTGATCTGGTATTTCCCTGGGGAGTTAAACCAAAGTGTATCTCAGAATTGGCAGAAAAACTCAATTCAAATAGAAAATGTTACTTTTGACCCAGAGATCAGATTCTAACAACAAACACCTATTAGGGGTGTCCTGAGTCGGGAAAGCCATAAAACCACTCCATTCTGTCATCTGGTGTTTCCCTGGGGAATTACACCATAGTGTATCTCCGAATTGGCAGAAAAACTCAATTCAACTAGAAAACGTTACTTTTGACCCAGAGATCAGACTCGAACAACAAACACATATTGGTGGTGTCCTGAGTCGGGGAAGCTAAAAAAACACTCCATTTTGTGATCTGGTGTTTCACTGAGGAGTTACACCAAAGTGTATCTCAGAATTGGCCAAAAAAACAATTCAAACAGAAAGTTTTACTTTGAACCAAAGCTCAGAATCGAACAACAAACACCTATTAGCGGTGTCCTGAGTCAGGAAGGCTAAAAAACCACTCCATTTTGTGATCTGGTGTTTCCCTGGGGAGTTACACCAAAGTGTATCTCAGAATTGGCCGAAAAACTCAATTCAACTAGAAAATGTTACTTTTGACCCAGAGATCAAATTCAAACAGCAAACAAATGTTAGTAGTGTCCTGAGTCGGGAAAGCTAAAAAAACCACTCCATTCGGTGATCAGAGCTTTCCCTGAGGAGTTAGACCAAAGCGTATCTCAGAATTGGCAAAAGAACTCAATTCAACCAGAAAGTTTAGTTTTGAACCAAAGCTCAGATTCAAACAACAAACACCTATTAGGGGTGTCCTGAGTCGGGAAAGCTAAAAAACCACTCCATTTTTTGATCTGGTGTTTCCCTGGGGAGTTACACCAAAGTGTATCTTAAATTAGCAGAAAAACCCAATTCAACCAGAAAGTGTTTCTTTTGAACCAAACCTCAGATTCGAACAACAAACACATATTAGTAGTGTCCTGAGTCGAGAAAGCTAAAAAGACTCTCCATTTTTTGATCTGGTGTTTCCCTGAGGAGTTACACCAAAGTGTATCTCAGAATTGGCAAAAAAAATAATTAAACCAGAAAGTGTTACTTTTGAACCAAAGCTCAGATTCAATCAACAAACACCTATTCGGGGTGTCCTGAGTCAGGAAGGCTAAAAAACCACTCCATTTTGTGACCTGGGGTT